>NC_133774.1:28101168-28113706 GCF_003597395.2 Chelonoidis abingdonii
TGGGAGGTTCCCCGAATGCGGAAGGGGGAAGGGACGTGGCAGCGCAAGAGGTCCCCCCAGTAACTAATTCACTGCCGTAGCGCAATGCACAGCAGTGGGAGTAGGTGGATTCGGCTCAGCAGGCCGGACGACTAGTGAGTGACTGGAGCAGATGGACATAAAGGGGCAGGAATAGGAGGAATGGGCAGTGGGAAGCATCGCGTGGGTCTCCCCGCACGTCACGACGCCATAATGGTTTAAGAACGGCTAAATACGAGTAGCTAGGGAGAGGGGGAAACAGCGAGGGAGGGAGGAAGAGAGGAGGCGAGCGCACGCCTCCCCGCAGGCTGCAGAGGCGAGGGAGGAGGGGTGCGAGAAAGGGAAGGCCTAAAGGGTGGGGGAGCAAACAATGAGACCTAGGAGTGGGAGGTCCACGGCAAACGATCCAGAGGGAGTACGCGGCTCCTTGCCAGTTGTTGCACAAGGGATCGCAGGGGGGCCAACGGCAGAGGCGGGTGCAGTGAACAGGGGAAACTCTAATGGGGAAGGCACAATGACGCGATGAGGAGGTGCTAACCCTGGGAAGTGGCACAGCGAGGAGAAGGGGCCAATCAGGGCTGGCGAGCGACAGGGGTGTGGGGGTGGAAGGGCAAGCTGGGTATGGGTGCAGGACACAGGGCACAAAATGCATCCGGCTGGGCAGACAAAAAGGACAGGGCCCCTAGTCCAGGGGGCGGAGGGGCACGGTGGTGCATGCAGAGCAAAGGCACTTGCCGCAAGGAAGTCAATTGGGTGCGCTACTGTGCCTCGCAGGCCTTCTGTAAATACGATGGAATAGTGGGGCGGAGGTTGGTCAGGCGAGCACTCAGTCCCAGAGGAAGGAGTCCCAAGCAGAAGGAAAACAGCCAGCGCGAGGTGGGAGGGGGCACGATGGTGGTGCGGGGCGAAAGGGAACACAGATGGACGGGGCAGGTGCAGTGCCATCCCACCCGGTGTCCAACAGACACAGTCAAAACCCACACGCACAAAAGACTCAGTCCCGAATACCCTCACAGTGGTCTTGCACTGGGTCCTCAGCAGCGGGCGGTCTCCTCCGCCTCTCATAATCCTCCTCTGGCTCCAACTAGCTTCGACGCATCAACTGCCAAAAAACGATGCAGCCCCAGCAGCGTTCAGGTGTGTGGTCTCGTGTCCAGGCAGGAGAGACCCTCCTCACGCACAGGTGTCCTCAAAGCAACAAGATACGGGGTCCTCCCCACCCCGCTTCTCTGGGAAGCAGGCCAGCAGCCCCCCCCAAGGGTGTAAGATCATGGAGTAACAGCAGAACGGAGGGGACGGGGGGAATCAACTAGCCAGCCAGCAAGCGGTGAATAGCAGGGAGAGGGGTGGGTGGTGGTGTCTAGCCCAGCGGGGAGGCAGCGAGAAGCTAGAACAGCAGCAGGCGTAGCGCAGCAGCAACAGGCAGCAGAGGGCCGCACCCGGGCAGGAACAAGACACACAGCAGCTCGCTCTCCCTCCTTACTCGCGGCGTGAAGTCAAAGGGAGAGCTACTCCTGGCCCCAGGAGAAGCAGGCTTCTGTTCCCTGAGTGACCAGAGCAGAGGCTGCACTAGAGTAATCAGGAACCTGCTAGAACCAATTAAGGCAGACAGGCTGATTAGAACACCTGTAGCCAATCAAGGCAGGCTAATCAGGACACGGGTTTAAAAAGGAGCTCACTTCAGTTTGTCATGGGCATGTGAGGAGCTGGGAGCAAGAAGCTGAGAGTGCTTCTGGAGGACTAAGGAGTACAAGTGTTATTAGACACCAGGAGGAAGGTTCTGTGGTGAGGGTAAAGAAGGTGTTTGGAGGAGGCCATGGGGAAGTAGCCCAGAGAGTTGTAGCTGTCATGCAGCTGTTACAGGAGGCACTATAAACAGCTGCAATCCACAGGGCCCTGGGCTGGAACCTGGAGTAGAAGACAGGCCTGGGTTCCCCCCAAACCTCCCAACTCCTGATCAGATACAGGAGGAGTTGACCCAGACTGTGGGGAAGATCACTGAGGTGAGCAAATCTGCCAATAAGTGCAGGACCCACCAAGGTAGAGGAGGAACTTTGTCACACTACTGATTCTAGCAGTGCTAAAGTCTCGGATGCACCAATTATGCATGATGGTGTATAGTTTCACATTTGGTTCCTGTGAGCTGGTGTGCTAATATGACATAGCCCCCTCTGGCCAGATGGCACATTGCACAGAGCTCGCTTGGTCTGGTGGGGCAGTCAGCCAGCTCCTTTGCCTGAGTCCCTAGGTAGCCTCATTTGGGCTATAAATGGTGTTTGTTTCAGTCTCGCTGGGATCTATAGATTTTCCCTTTCAGCAGGGTTAGCTCAGGGGTTAGTTCTTAAGTCTGAGGTATCAGTATGAGAACCCAGTGAAGTGGTTAGACCTGGATGCCAGCTCAGGGCCCTTAGACCAGGCCAGTGGAATCACGCCTTAGAAACTCATCCTGCTCTGTCCTGAGCCCCTTCCTACTTCCTCTGGTTCTGTAGGCTTCTCTAGCCTGTGGATCTGGTCATCTCTTTGTCAATTTCACACCAGTTTGCTGGCAGGACTTTCTTTCCCCAGCCTGCTTGCTCATCTGGCAGCCACCCAGCCCCTCTACTTCTCAGCTCTCTTATTCTCTCAGCTGCTGTGAGGCTGCTAATCAGCACTGTCTGGTGGTTGCTGTATTAACGCCAAGGTGCCAGGCCAGCCTGGGGTCTCTACTCCCCATTTCAGTTCGCTATAAGGGTTTGTCACTTGGGATATCAAACAAAACTCTTTCCAGAGGAGAGGGTAGGATTTTTGGCCACAGGTTCCTTGAGACAATGTTCAAAATAGCATAGTACTATTTACACTTTATAGATGGGAAAACTGAAACACAGAGGCTTGGTCAAAGTTACGCTGCACGTGTGTGGCAGTGCCAAAAATATCGCTCAGATCTTTTGATCCAAAGTCCTGTGACATAATTATAGACTCTTCTTCTGAGCTTTTTCCAGGTGAAATATTTAGTCACACACTTAACTTCAAACATCTGAATAGTCCTGTTGGGAGTATTCACATGCTTGCTTGCATTTAAGCACGTATGTGTTTTTGCTGGATTAGGTCAGAGCAATGTGCACCTTGCAGGATGGAGCCCTGGGCTCAGACTCCTGTTTCATACAGTTAGTCAATGACACTTCTAAGAACAAATCACTATAATTTTGTGTCCAGGTCCAGATACGATAGACACTGATTTGTGGAGTTTTTGGTAAGAAAGATCTATGATTCTGGTATTAATAAATCTATTAGTCTCCTGAGAAGGTAATAACTTTCCGAACTCTGATACTAAATCAAACTTTTTCACTTTCAAGTTTATTTAAAATGTGGTAGTCTGGCAAATCC
Source organism: Chelonoidis abingdonii (assembly GCF_003597395.2). NCBI lineage: Eukaryota > Metazoa > Chordata > Testudines > Testudinidae > Chelonoidis > Chelonoidis abingdonii. Next base: position 28,104,550 of record NC_133774.1, read on the forward strand.
TGGGGTGTGGATATCCTTGAATAGCCTTCTTCAGTAGTCCAACTGTTCTTTAAAACAAGCAATGAAGAATGTCAGAGACCTTAATTTTGCTCACTCTTAAAGTTAGCACTTTTGAGCTTCTGACTCAGCAGAGGACCTACTACTGTATAGTATCTTTAGAGTGCAGTTGACCTTTGGCTTCACAAACAACTGTATACTTAGCCACAAATGGAACCTCTAGTTGGCAGAGCATCTACATTGGAGAGGGGAAGGTGGATATAGGGTGTCCTAAGAATTAGTTTGTGGGAAACCTCCAGGACTCCTAGGTTAGCTTTTGTTTAAAACCAAGCCTGGAAAAAGACACCTTTCTTATTTCTGAGGAGGTGGGGAAATGAGGACACCCCTCCCCCCTAACCCTCCATGCTCAGGAAAAATACAAATGCATGGTCATATATTTAAAGGCATATGTTAATAATTAACTTACTCTACTTTCTATAGTAAAGTTTTTATTTCTATTGGGATGCTGGCTAGGAGAAATCATAACACAGATCAATTTGTTTTATTTATATGTCCTTCAAGTCATCACAAGGGGTCTGGTCCCTGAAGCTAGCTGACATGTCAAATTCACTAGGACATCCCATAGCATTCTAAGAAATGTTGTCACAAGGTTAACTTGAGTTTTATTGCTTCACAGTGAAACAAGAGAGACTGAAATTGCAGTGAAACAAGCTGATACTGGATAGGCCCAGACTTACAATTTACTTTACATCAACTGACACAGCCAGTTAAAAATCAAGCTGCTCTGTAATGCCATCTCTCTTGAAATAAGGTAAAGTGGAAGTATAATCCAATTGTTCCTTGGGTTATAGTTTTAGTTTGTGGATTTTAGTATGTATTTTAGTTTTTTGCTTAACTGGTAAGGACTATGATCCTTGTCATGAAGAACATATTCCATTGACACCCAAAGGGGCTGCAAAGAGACCTGTGCTTAAGTGATGCAGCTGAGACAAGCTGGGGTTATGCCATTTCAGTTGACGTGTATTATACACGAAATGGATATGTGAATGTATTTTATGAATGATACTGTTAATGCAGCCACAATGTTTATATGGTTGTGTCTAACACTGAAGTCTACAGTACAGGTGTAGTATTAAGTTACACAAAGCAGAGATAATGTACTGGAGATCAGCTTGAACTCTATAAGCAATTTATATTTTATTATTTAGTCATATGTTATAGGGCTAGCTCAAGTGAATTGCTGTTTATCTGTAATATATGAGGAAAGAAGCACAGTATATCAAATCAAAACATGTTTACATTCAATAGTATACAGCATGTGCCAGATTAAGTTGTTAAGTAATTATGTTTACTTCTGTGACTCTGAATTTTACAGTGTGGTTCCCCTCCACCCCAACATATTTTTTTTTGAAGTAAATTAGGCTGTTGTTAAACTTAACTGATTGAAATTGGTAACTGACTGTTTCATACCAAGAAATTCTAGCAACATAACCTTCCTGTGGGAAGAACATACACTAGACAACAGAGGTTTAAGTAAGAGACACCTGAAATGAAAGCAGATTTCCATGAATAGCCTGTTCAACCAGAGATTGCAATAAAATACCAACTAGCTTAACGGAGCAGGTTAGCTACTGATGCCTGATTCAATTTGTTTTCTGTAGACAAGCATTCTTGATCAGAGGTCAAAGCAAGAAACCTAAATACTCTACCCAAATTGAATTTCTATTTCTTAATTACATTATTTTTATTCTAGAAGTAGTATAACACTAAGAAAATAGATATCTGGATTTTAATGTGTACCATTAATATAAATCACATAAAACATCTGGAGGAATAACTTAAAACAAAGTTCCTTTGGTTTTGTGCGTGTTTAAGCTTAAATTCCTGAGTAGGGTTAACATGTTCTCTACAAATATTTATTTTGAGTTGATTGAAGGGTGACTTTAATTCTGGCATTTCCTAACCTTTGAGTGATTGACTCTCCAACCTAATATTTTTATTGGGGGGGGGGGATGTGTGGAATTTCCTAGCTTTTAAAAAAAAAAACAAAAAACCTCCATCACGTGTCACATATTGACACCCATATGAATGACCTCTTATGTCCTGTTCCTGTCCCAGTCCTGTGTCTTCCCCACCCCATGTTTCTCATCCCAGTCCCATTCTATTCACCTAGCCAGTCCCAATCTCCACTCCTCATGCTTCTCATGACAGTCCTAGTCTCCTTCTGAAGCAAATCCAAACTCTTCATCTCAGTCCCAGTGTCTCCCCACACCAACTTGCACTTCCAGTTTCCCTCTCCCCTCTGCCAGCCTCCAGTCCCAGTCTTCCCACTCCCAACTGCCCTCACCAGGTTTCTTGTCCCAATCTTCTACGCCTTAGTTTCTGCAAGTCCAGCTCTTGTTCCCTCTGTATTTGAATCAGGAGCCTTCTTCCTCCGTGCTATGTGAGCCCAATGGGGGTGGAGGGAGTCGCTGGCAGCACAGAGGAAACAGCCTGGAGGATATCCAGTGCAGATGGCATCTTCAAGACATTTTAGCTTTTGAAATTTGTTTCCCTCAGAGCATATGCAAATTGCTATTTTTCAGAGGCTTATAAATTGACTAAGTTTTGGTGCTTTTCATAGGGATGGCAAAAGTCACATCCCTGACACAAAGGTTGGCCATTCCTCCTCCTTTCCCTCCCAAGAAAATTTCAAGTTCGTGCTCCAAAGTGTGAGGGAGCTACAATTTTTCAAAGGAAAGCTCACCAGAATTTTTTAACATGGAAAAACAATGTATTTCCCGCTAGCCTTGTTCTCAAATTGCTGAACCAATTTGGCGGAAGTTTTCCAGAAAAAATTAGCCTGAGGATCACTTGATGATTACCTGTTCTGTTCATTCCCTCTGAAGCACCTGGCTTTGGCCACTGTCGCAAGACAGGATACTGGGCTAGATGGACCATTGGTCTGACCCAGGATGGCCATTCTTATGTTCTTATGAGACAGACACCTGGCATAGAAAGCTTCAACCCAAATAGTGAAAGTTTGGGGAAATTATAAGCAACTAAAAACAGGGTCTTGTAATGTGAAGTGTCAGGCAGTCTTAATAATAGATGGTGCTATCAGCCCTGACTTATAATATTTCACATATGTAGGGTGGTATCTTAAACCCACAGAAGGCAATGGGAGGCTTTCTTTTGATTTCAGAGATGCTTGGCTAAGGCCCACATATAGCACCCTTCATCAGAGGGCAAGTGTACCTATCTCCATTTTATACAGGAGATGAAAAGTTGCACAGAGTTAGAGAGAAGTTGAGGCCAAAATTTAGGCAGTTGAGGCAGCACCTCTGAGTGTTTATGCATGTATTCCTATGCTAGAGCAACACAACACCTGATTAGGATCTTCAAAGCACCCTAAGAGAGGTAGGTGCCCAAATCCCATTGAAAGACACTCCATGCCTATGGGAGAGACTTCACCAGACACAATGCAGCTGTGCTGCAGCAGTGCTATATGTATAGATAAGCCCATAGATAAAGCAGTCTAGAAACATGCAGAAGCTATTTCTAAAGCCATGCAGCGTGTTTCTGTTGAGGGCAAGTAGTCTTGCAAGTTTCACACATTCACTGTCTGAGAGCGGAACCTGTCAAAGTTTGGGCATGGGAGGGAAGTTGTAAATGTGGGGACCAGAGACAGCCCTCTGGACTCAGTGACTGACCAACATAAGAATGTGTCTGATTTGAAGGCAGCATCCCAATACCTGTATTGCTTTGGATACAGGCTGCAGATTCCTATATCTTGCTGTAAAACTGTTGGCTTGAGGAGAGAGCTGGCTATTAGATCAAAGTGGCTGATAATGGTGTTGGCTGTGAGGGTATTTGGCTGTTTGCTGAGAAGATTCTGGAGTGCTCAGAGGGGACTAATAAGTGCCATTCTCCTCAGGTTCTGGAGAATTCATGTCTCTCTCACACACGCACACATTTTTGACCTCATTTAGAGACTGAGAAATCATCACTGAGATCAGAGGATGATGTGTGTCTATGTGTGAATCAGAGTACAAAGTGTTTGTGTCTTGATTAAAATCTTGCACTGAAATATATGTAAAAGCAGCAAAGTGGGGGAATCTGTATAAAGAACACCAAAAGATGTATTGCCTAATAGTTTTGTTTAAGAACCGTTGTAGCTATGTTGGTCTCAGGATATCAGAGAGACAAGGTGGGTGAGGTAATATCTGTTATTGGACCAACTTCTGCTGATGAAAGACAAGTTTTCAAACTTATACAGAGCTCTTCTACAGGGCTGGGACAGGTACTCAGAGTGTTAAGCTAAATACAAGGGCAGAACGGGTTGGGAGTCAACATGTGTTCGCAAGAACCATTCACCTCTCCAATATCCTGGAACCTACAGGGTTACAATAACACTGCAAACAACAGTGGGAGATATCAAATTTTCCTTCTGAAATGGAAGCACCACAACCTGAAGGAAAAGGAAGCCAAACTTAACAGTAACATCTATCAGATGTTGCTAACTCCTCACTTCATCTTGAATGGTCTCTTGCAATGTGTTAACTCCTTATCTGTTCCACCCTTGTATTTAGCTGAGTACTTTTCCCAGCCCTGAAGTGGAACTCTGTGTAACTCACAAGCATCTCTCTTTTACCAACAGACGTTGGTCCAATAAAAAGATATTACCTCACTCACCTTGTTTGTTTAAGAAAGTTATTCAAAAATATTACTAATAGTATTTGCAAATGTGTTTGTATTACATGTTTTCTTCACTAAGACACTGACTGGCAGCTATTACCACCTACATCCTGGGATTTGCACATCATAGCTCTGAGGTTTTAACTGCAATCCTTTCAGGAAAAAAAGAGTATGGAACTCTGGTCTGTGGCTCAGCAGAGAGGTAAGGAGAGGTGCAGGAAAAAAAGGACTGCAATAGTTTTACTTAATATCCTCTCAGGACACCTCTACATCATGATCAACTTATTTAGGCTATTTCAGTCCAAAGGAGAGGGACTCTCAACTCTTTGCCAGCAGGCCCCATTTTTTTATTCTTAGGGCAGTTGGCCTCAAATGTAGCAACATCTGTAGGGAGAGGTAATCTCTCAGGTAGGAAGACCCTAGCCTCACTATGGTTTTAGGTGCCTACTTTGAGAAAGTCACATTTGTCCCAAATAACTTGCCCAAGGTCACACCATGGGTTTCTATTCTCAGAACTTCCAGTGACACAAGTCTCCTGGCTTCCTAGCCTGTTCTATCCACTACCTCTCACCATACCCACTGTTCTGAAATCTCTGTTATAACTGGCACAGACCTTTTGTGGGTTTGCCAGGTATGTAGTAGTAATTTAAGTAAGACGTTTTACATTTTTTTAATTTAATTTTTAAAACTCAAGGAAAAGCATTAAAATTGATGCAGAAAAATTAGAATACTTAAAATCACTTGAGACCAAATCAGCCTTATATATAAGCATGGGTTCTAGTGGCATCAGTGAAAACTACTGACTTCAGTTGAGAGCAACCAGAGGCAGAACCTGGATCATGATCTCCACTTGATTACCAGAAGCTCTGAAGCTGTCCAGTCATGTTAGTCTGCAGTACGGATCTATCCTGATGTTTAAGGGTTGTACATTTCAAAAAAAAACAACTGAATATAGTTCTTGTGTATATATAGAGCAGCCAATCTTCAAATGTTAAGAACTTTTCAAATTTTACATCAAACCAAACAAGCTGAAACAACTTCACAGACTGAGGCCACGTCTACACTATGCGATAATATCGAATTAGCTAAAATCGGTTTCATAAAACTGATATTATAAATTCGATTTCACGCAGCCACACTAGGCACAGTAATTCGGCGTTGTGCGTCCATGGTCCGAGGCTAGTGTCGATTTCTGAAGCGTTGTATTGTGGGTAGCTATTCCGTAGCTATCCCATAGTTCCCGCAGTCTCCCCCGCCCCTTGGAATTCTGGGTTGAATCATTGTCGCGGGTGGTTCTGGGTAAATGTCGTCAGTCATTCCTTCCTCCGGGAAAACAACAGCCAACAATCCTTTCGCGCCGTTTTTCCCTGGATTGCCCTGGCAGACGCCATAGCACGGCAACCATGGAGCCCATTCAGCATTTTTTTTTTCCGGCACCGTATGTGTACTGGATGCTGCGGACAGAGGCGATACTCCAGCGCTACATAGCAGCATTCATTTGCTTTTGCATGATAGCAGAGATGGTTACCAGTTGTTCTGTACCGTCTACTGCCGCCAGGAAAACTGGCAATGAGATGAGGTTATCTTCTTGCCCCACCTCTATGGACTAGTCTACTGCTATCACTGAGTGCCCCAACCCTGGTCTGAGATCGGCGTCTTGGGGAGCCCGCAAAAAGCAAAACCTCTGGATGACTCCCCGGTCAATCCCTCCTTTATGGTTTACTAAAAATAGAGGTCAGGCCGTGCCTAAGTCAATAGAGGGGAAAGTGTAACTAGAGACCAGTGTATCAGAGCAGCAGCTGCTCCGTGTCAGTATCACAGGCGGTGCTCCTAGCAACAACGACCACGTCTGCTACGATTCCACTCCTCCCCACCTTCACCTGGGCTAATCCGTGGAGTGTACCCCCCCATTTGTTGTCCAGAAGTAATAAAAGAATGCGGAATAAGAAACAGAGGACTTGTAGTGAGATAAAATGAGGGGGGAGGAGCCTCCGGGGCGTATGACAGTAACAGGCAGGACAAAATGGTGGCGGGGAGAGGAGCCCAGCATGCTTGCTGCATGACAGTCCAGGCAGTACAGAATCGTTATTCTTGTTACACAAGGTATAGAAGAGGAGGGCTGATTGAAGCCCAGCCCCCAGTGCTATGATGAAGACGGTTACTAGCCATTCTGTCTCTAACTCTACTCGGGAGTAGACCAAATCATTCCTGTTATTTTAAAACCTCCACGCGCGCCCCCATATTCGCTTAAAAAGCTTGGAGCATCAGGGGTTCATGAGAATCTAGTTCCAGTCCTACTGCACCCGTCTGCCACCAGAGAGGGGAGAGGAGCAAATACTGCTCTTTCACGCTGCCGCATCACGTCTGGACACATTTCAGTCAGCATCAGTACACATACGGGTGACAGCTGAAAGAAGTCACGAAATGATTTCTTTCCCTCTCTATTTCACAGTGGTGGTGGGGGAAAGATAACTGAGGAGCTATTACCCTGAACCACGCCAGACAACGGTGTTTGAACCTATCAGACAGTTGGGTCAAGCCTCAGCCAAGAACTGCATAATAGCTTTTCAGAGACTGCTGTGGACTGTGGGATGCTGGAGTCCATCAGTAACCTACAAGACTGGGAAAGGCGCCTCCCATCCATAGAGCGTCCATATTGAGTCTCTGGCTTCCCGTTACGCTTGTCAATGGTGCAGCTCTGTGTAGCCCCGGAGATTTTTTCCAGAACGCTTCTGGCATTTCATGTTCTGTAACAAGGAGCTTTGATAGAAAACAGGATTTGTGTCCCCATACTGAGGCGAATTGTATCAAGAATCGAGTATCGAATCCCGATATTGGCCAAATACGCTGAGAAGTTACTTTTATGAGGATTTGTGTGATCTTTGCACATCCGTCATCCTTTAGACGCGATATTAGAGCTCACTGCTGGCCAAATCAGGAAGTGTGTACATTCAAAACGTTTGCGAGAGGCTTTTCCTTGGTTAACCAGGAAAAGCTGCACCAGCTGCATCCGAGTCAGATCGCTGTCGCAGAGCGGCTTCAGCTGGTGAGCACTGTGAGGAAATAGCCAGACTGGAGGCCAATAAACATTAAATTTCCAGTCCACACTAACCGTAATCCGATATGTTTAATATCGATTTTAGCGCTACTCAGTCTCTCAGTACATGGCGAGGAAGTACTGAGAGATATTGTGAGAAGCTCCTGGCTGCACCTTGTATTTGTCACCTATAACATTTGCAGTCAGATGACAAGTGAGGCTCACAGTTTCATGCTTACACATTATGAGCCAAACGGTGTACGGGCTTAGCAAGGATGTACAAGATCAACAAAACTAAGATCCCTGAAGGACCTAAGCTCAAAGTTATTCAAACCTATTACAAATAGTGATTATATTGGGGTGATGAAGTGTAGCCACTTGTGATGACTAACAGGCCTCACCCAAGATACTAAATGTATAGTCTATGGTGTGATGAACGCTTGTATAGGTGGTGCAGCTGGATCCTTACATTGTTTGATCAAGAATACGTGAGACGCGAAACCAGAATTTCATGTTTCTGTAATGCTTACTGTAGCTTTTCTGAATGGACACAGAGAGTTTAAGAAATAAACATTTATGTAAGATTCTTTAATAAGCGTGTTGGTGAGACAAATTCTCAGTAAAGGTGACCATAAATGCGAGAAATAGACTCAGTTGTTCCAATGGTGGTTATGATGTAGCAGGAGATGAAAATACAACAGAAAATGCCTACTCTTTTTTAAAAGGGAGCATGGAGGGTGTCCTTTTCATGCTCCCTCACCAACTGATTTATGTCATGACGACAGCACGTATCTAAATCGATCAAACAAAATACCTACAGCGTTCAAAGAGACTTTAGGCATCATTGGATTCAGCTTTGCAGACGCAAAGGATTTGGGGTCTCTCGAAACTGGAAAGTAACGGGATTCTTGCAGCCCCCCCCTCCGTTTTGCTGATCTATGCAGCTTATCTCCATGTTGATTTGTTTACGTTTCGTGACTTTACGTCGCTGGTTAGGCACCGAGAATACTGAATACATCACCAGCAGCAAAAAATATGATGTATTTTATTAAGAATATAATTGCAACATAACCCTTTCATCCATCCCCCTTCCGAATGCAGGGGTGGTTTGGCTGTCGCCCTGCTTTGTAGAAGCTCTAGAAAAGCCAGAAACAGAAGCTCGTTATCAAGTACTTAACTTTCAAAATGTGTTTTGGGAAACTGACTGTCAAGTGGTCCCAGGAATGTTAAATGTAAAGCCAGACTTATACCGGTCGCACGCTCTACCACCCTAGTAGCTTGGAATTAGCAAACAGAGTGTGGTCAGGGGGAGAGAAAAGGATACAAACGCTTAATTACAGAAGTGTCTGTCCACTTTGAACTGTAGCCTGATCAAGTGGAAAACAAAACAACTGGACTGCTTCCATATGTCCTTTCAGTATGCTAATGAGAGTAATAGATGCATTA
>NC_133774.1:28113731-28184626 GCF_003597395.2 Chelonoidis abingdonii
GGTATATCAGCCATTAAACCGATTTAAAGTCGCAGTGTAGACCTGGCCTTAGTTTCAGTGCTGGTTTCATCCCTTCCATGTGGTTGGTAGCATTGATACTGATTACTGGAATGTCTGACATGTCTGAAATTACTGTAGCTTTGTGAATGACCTAATTAACACTTGCTGAGCTGCAGGACAGACTGACCCTGATCTGCTTATAATGTGTCATTCCATATACTCATAGTAAATAGGGTTATTTAAGAACTTTACTCAGGGTTGTGGCATGTCAACAGTTACAGGCTGTGTCAGTTACAGCAGTGGTAAGCTTAAAGTACATTTTTCATGTGTGGTCTAGCATTCCAAGCATCAGCTCTCGTAAACGATAGCTGCATTTTCACATGGTTAGAACATACCGGGCCAAATCATCTCCTGGTGTAAGTGGGCACTACTCCATTTTCACTAGCTAAGAAACCGTCCCACTGTCCCATAAATACAGTAGTTCACTTGTATGTGCCACTAATTTTGAATAAAATTAGAATCTCTGAATGTAGTATAGGGTTTTTGTGTCATGTGTTTTGAATTTCAAAGTGGTGCTGTGAAGCTGGGGCTTTTGCTTCCAGCTTTGTTAGACTCAGCCCAGAACAATGCCAAAGATGTGAAGTATTAGTAAATTAATCTGGTTTATGTTAGTGTTTCTTGTCACTTCATAACGCAAAGTCTTTACTGTAGAATACTTATGTAAAATTAATTGAATTCAGACCCTGCCTTACTTATTTGTGAAATGAGCAATTCTTGGAGGTGGTTCCTTATTTTACAGTTCAGTGGCAGAGTCTCCAGGGATAGATTGTGCCCAAATTTAGGGGACACAAATCCCTTCCAAAGGTGAGGAAGAGGCTTTGTCTGTTCGCCTTCTCCACATTAGCCAGGGAGCTGACTAGCCAAGAAGGAACACTAGAAGGTACTCAGGGGGAATGGGCTTGTCCTTGAGCTGTGCAATTCTGCACCATGCAAAGTAGAGGAGTGGTTAAATGCTAGAATCAGGCCAAATTCACAGCCATGAAAAACACACACTGTAGACCATGAAATCTGGTCTCCCCCTGTGAAATTGGGTCTTTTGTGTGCTTTTACCCTATACTATACAGATTTCATGGGGGAGACCAGCATTTCTCAAATTGGAGGTCCTGACCCAAAAGGGAGTTGCCGGGGGGGGGGTCACAAGGTTATTTTAGGGGGGGATTGCAGTATTGCCACCCTTATTTTTGTGCTGCCTTCAGAGCTGGGCGACCACAGAGCTGCGGCTGTTGGCTGGGCACCCAGCTCTCAAGGCAGTGCTCCACGAACAGCAGTGTAGAAGGGTGGCAATACCATACCATGCCACCCTTACTTCTGTGCTGCTGCCTTCAAAGGTGGGTGATTGGAGAGTGGCGGCTGTTGACCCAGGGCCCAACTCCAAGGCAGCAGCACAGAAGTAAGGGTGCCAATGCCATACCAGGCCATCCTTACTTCTGCGCTGCTGCTGGTGGCGGCTCTCCCTTCAGAACTGGATGCCTGGCCAGCAACTGCTGCTCTACAGTGGCCCAACTCTGAAGGCAGCACTGCCACCAGCAGCAGCGCAGAAGTAAGGGTAGCAGTACAGCAATCCCCCTACAATAACTGTGTGACACCCCCTCCACTGCTTTTTGGGGCAGAACCCCTACAATTACAACACCATGAAATTTCAGATTTAAATATCTAAAACCATGACACTTTGTGATTTTAAAAATCCTATGACTGTGAAATTGACCAAAATGGACCGTGAATTTGGTAGGGCCCTATGAATGATTCTATTTTGTTTTTCCTACCCCAATTACACAATAATTAGGACAGATGAACAATTGTATGACCATAAAAATGCTGGACAGGAAAATAGGATACAGACTGAGCAATCTGGGGGAAGCCTGGGGTGCAGTGGGAAATACATTGGATCTCTCCTCTGGTCCTATGACACATCTCAGAAATAGACTATACAGCTATATTATCATTTCACAGAGCCCCTTGGACTGCAGTCCTGAGGCAGCTACTGTGCTGTGTGTGTGCAGGGCAAAGCACTGTTAGTGATGTAGAAGCACAGGGCCTCTGTTGAAATGATTCTGCTCTCCTGAAGACCTGTAATCTGCTTGGTTAGGAGGTTGACCACTGGCCTGGTCTGAGGATGACGAATAGAGCTGGCTGGGAATTTTATGTTGGAGTGATTTTCTGATTGGAAAAAACACCCTTTTCACAAAATCTAAATCATGGGGAAAATTTCAATTTTTTATTTATATGCTTCTGTTGTGACAATCAAAATGACGTCTGCCTGCCTGCAAGGTTCTTGTTAACTGCACTTTCTGCTGCTGTCAAGCTGAAAATGTACATGTAAGATCTTCAAAAGTGGATTTTTTCCCCCTGGAAATCCCCTTATGAAAATTTTTATGTTTTTGACATTTTATCCTGATTCTGGATGACACTTTTTCAAAATTATGAAATTTTTTCAGGAAGGGATTTCCATTTTCTGGCCAGCTCTACTGAAAAGCTCCACTCCCTTCCAAGCAGCAGGAAGGAGATCCTTGCAGTGGTTTTTTTTTTCTGCCAAAACTCACTGCTGGGATTTTCTTGTGGAGGGGATGATCCAAGCCCTAACTTTATATTATGCTCCTGCTTTCTGTCTCATGCCATGTTTGCAATTATTCTGAGCACTTTCAATGTGTACTTCGGAATTTTCTGCCTAGCTAAAAACTCTGCTTAACAAAGTGAACAAAATACAGTTGGCCCCAAAGTGGGCATAGATCACATGGTGGCTAACGTTCTATGCTTAGAATGGGGAGTACCATGTATACCAAAACATTTCTATGATTTAACGAGGGGAGGTAAATGCCCATCTTTAAATGCTACCCACTGTATTCATTTTCCCTTCATGTGTTTTATTGCAGACCTAGATGTTCTTTTGAACAATATCCTGAAAAGAGAAGATGGAAATGAAGGTGTTTAAAAAAAAAATTAAATCAGTTATAAGAGAAAATCAATTCAATTGAACTGCCAGGTAGCATGAATTTTTGCACTTTCTGCTTCCTAAAAAAGGCCACTGCCAGCCTCACATTCTTTTCTATATAAAAAACTTCTACTGCCTCTGTCATTTAAGACCTGTCTTCTTGTCAACAAGAACAATTAGATTAAGTATATTTAATTACTCCCCTTAATTTTCAAACTGTAATGGGTATGAAAATAGCATACTGAAATGTTCTGCTCATAAAACTGGCTGCCTAGCTCCCTCTTGAGTCAAAATCCAAGTGTTCAAATCAAAGGGAAATTATTTCCTTATTGTTTCATTTTGGAGGACATTTGTTTTTTCATCTTTTGTTAATTTCAGTGGAGTTATTTTTTATTTATTCTGGTATAAATGAGATCAGAACCTCTCTCTTTCCCCCTACATCTTTTAGATTCTTAATTGATGCTTTCCTGTACATATAATCTATCTTAATTTCTCCTCTCTCCTGTATCTATCTCCTTTTAACACTTAAATATCTTGAAGTCTGTACTCCATTTTTACCTCCCTTCTTCACTGACATCAGTGGAAGTTTGTTTGAAAAGCAACTGAATAAAATCAGAGTAAGGCCATCAAGTGTGTTGGTTCCTTATTTATCATGACCTTGGGAAAGTGCTTTGGACATTTTTCCCACCCTCATTTTTGCACTAACATGTTCATATGTTAGTCTTTCAGCTTCATAGCTGATTGTCACTCACTGATGTGTTTGAATACCTGAGGGCAAAAGGTAAGTGTTCATTTAGTGTACACCTGTTTAACTTCTCTAGAGATGGAATCATGCAGAAGAGCAACTTAGAAGCTAATAGTTGTAATAAGGGTCTGACACACGGAAGTGCAAGTCAAGATGCAGTCCCCTTCTCCTCACTTATGAGGGGTTGGGGATTTGTCTGAACTGAGAGTTGAAAAATACCCTTGGGTCTTGGCCAACCTGGGTGGTAATAGCCTCTCAATCCCTCTGGCAACCTCAGTCATGGACCAGGCTTGGACAGGGCTCTGGGACCTTTACTTCTCACCCCCATGACCTGACTGGGCCATTCATAGGCTACAAAGATACCTCATTGTATCCCAGCCCCCGAAGGAGGGGAGCTTATTTGTTTCTTCCTGGACATAAATGATCATTTTCACTTGTTTCCTTTGCCCCCACCTGCCCTTCCCTTGGGTTTGTCTTGTTTCTTACTGCTAGATTTCCTGCTTTTGGATTTTGGCACCTTGAAGGCATCTTTACACGTGGCAAATTGTTGGCTACTATTATGGATTTTTTGTCTTTCTCAGCGCACCCAAGGAGGGTTGACTAAGGAGGGAGCACTGTAGTACTGATGGCTATTTGTCACAGCTGGACAGGTGGCATCCAGCACTTGAGTGGGTGAAATTTTTTGGACAAATAGTTTATTTGCTGAAAAACACAGTTCCAGCCAACCTGAAACTATTCGTGAATTCAACCCAATTAGCTTTGGCTGGAAAATTGTCTTTTGGAGGCTAGAAAACCATGTGTATTCATCCATTCCTTTAGCCTAGTGGTTAGGGTACTTGCCTGGGATGTAAGAGGCCTGGGTTTGAATCCTCACTATAGAGCAGTCATTTGAACTGACCTCTTGTGCTAGCTAGGTGAGTATCCTAACCACCATATTATAGGCTATTCTGGCATAGGGGAAGCTTTCTCAATTCCTCCTGTTGAAATGGTTCCATTTTGTATGGATGCACAAATATTCACTAGGCTGGAGAGAGAGAGAGAGAACAATTCTTTAGCTTGGTGATTAAGGCATTCACTGGAAGGTAGGAGTTGTGGTTTCAAATCCCTCCTGAATCTGCCAGGGAGAAGATCTTGAATTCAAGTCACTGCTGTAGCGTGTGGATTCAAACCTGTCTCTCCTCTAGCCTGGGCAGATACCCTAACCATTGGGCTAAAGGTTACATGTATGCAATATTTGCTAGCCTGAACAAGATTTTGCTGACAAGTTCTGAACAGTTTTGGAACTGAACTGATTTTATTTATTTTGAATTTGATGACAGAATTGAAAACCCAGCTGTATTCAGCATAGGTTAACTGTGTGGTAGCAAGGGGAACACAGTTGCCACTGCAGTCGAAAGCACCAGCTGGATGGTATCTGTTTGGACCCTGACCATGCACTGCACTATGTCTAGGGCAGAAAGTGGCACCCTTTTTTTAAATTTGCCTCACCATTTCTGGATCAAAATGTTTTAGAACTTGTGTTATGTGAAAACTATCAATATTTTGACTTTTTGTTCTGATTTGGGACAAAACAAATGTTGAAATATGGGAATTTTCTGTGGGTCATATATTCTGATTTTTTTTTCCCCACTCCACTCCAGCATCCTCTCATTCCCATGTGACTAGCACTTTTACACTAATGGGAAGAATAAATGCTTCAGAATATTTTATTGTGATCTTGAAAGTCTTTGCCTTTTTTTCTATGTTTTTTTTAAAGTTAAGCTGTTGGGGGTGAGGGAAAGAAAATCAAACTGTGCGCTTCATGGCATAACAGAAACAATTATAGAATGGCCATTCCCTCCTGCTCCTTCATCAAACTACAGCAGGGATGTGTCACAGAGCCCCCATTGGATGAGGGGCTAACATCAATGCAGCTTCCTGCTAGCCTTCCAGAAGTGCTCATGAGTAACACTAATGCTGATTGTAAGCAAGGAGCGGGGCAGGGAGTTAGGGTCCTCACCAGGATTATAAGAATGGGCTCAATCCCAGACTGGCAAGTCATTTATTTTTTCTTTTTTAGTTATGTTTACTTTTTTTTGTTACAAAAATTTTTCCCCAAGGAAAACACCTTACCGACTGGCTTTATTTTCCTTTTCTGCTAAGCCTTTTGTCCAGTTAATGTCTGTTCCTATACATTCTAGCTCAGGGCTTCTCAAGCTGGGGGTCAGGACCCCTCAGGGGATCGCGAGGTTATTACATGGGGGCATCATGAGCTGTCAGCCTCCACCTCAAACCCCGCTTTGCCTCCAGCCTTTATAATAGTGTTAAATTAAAAACACCTTTTTATATATTTATAAGGGGGGGTCATACTCAGAGGCTTGCTATGTGAAAGGGTCACCAGTACAATAGTTTGAGAACCACTGTATATATTATACGGTTATGGTGCCATTTTATGTGTTGTAGCTTTTTTTTATAGGCTTAGCTATTTCACTTCTTTGGTCCTCTTCTCTCTCTCATGTATTCTACTTCTCCATTGTAAAGCTAATGACAGTATTTCATGAGATTATACCAGTATAGTTGTTATATGTAGTTGCTAGTTTTCCAGCATAGAAGTAAATAGAATGAAAACTAGTCCCAGTAGATGTGAAATTGGCATGACTTTCTTTGTCAAATTTAATTGTTTTTGAAGGCTGACACAAAGTAGCCGACAGTGCACTGAATTCTTCAGTACTGCTGTGGCATTTCAGTAGCTGGTAGAAAATAAAGCAGGCTGGGTCAGTACATTTTACTTTCCTAGGAACTGAGTTCTGATGGTGTCCATACCACTTATTAGCTTTTTGCTGTATTACCATGCTGTCAAGCAATCATTATTTTTAAATGTATTTGAATATCATGTTAAACTTATGTATTTAAATACTCAGAAGTCAGGCTATTACAAACTTGTATCCTTTACACTTCCTGTATATATTATGTCTATATTTAACATCAACAGGAATAATATTAATGAACACAGTTTAAAAGTGAAAGAGGAATATAAAGTGTCACAGCTGCAGTGTAGCTGAGAGAGTGTTAAAATGGGATGTCTAGCGTTCTGATTTCCTCTCTGAAGCATTTAAAACTGGAACCCTAATGTAACATTAACATCATGTATTGTATTTAACTTCCACAGGCCAACTCTTGGGATGCACTTTCAGGGCCTGGTTGCAGATCTTGATGTGAAAGATGCGCATCTCTTGCTATGTATACTTATATGTGTAGTGCCAATCATAATGGAGCCCTGATCTCATTTATATGGGGCTACTAAGTGGTGGTGTGATATGTATAACAAGGATCAGCAAATGTACACATAAAACTGCAAACTGAACACAGATCAAATTTTTATGTATTTCTTAAATTATCTGAGTTGGTAAAAGAGCTAGGAGTATGTTACCAACTAAAATAGTTTTAAGATGATTTTCATTCATGTTCTTTGCTATCATAATTTTTAATTGGGATGAACTTGCTTCTCATTTGTCTTATTTCCGTGTCTGTCCAAGTCATGCTCACTGTTTTCAGTTTTTTTTCAGTTCCTCCACAAATCTATTTCCCATAATTTACTTTCACTAAATCTTTGCTGCCAATTTATTTTGTTTTCTTTTCTAAGCATTTACTTTCAGTGCCAGATGTCTACAAATAAAAAGTTGCATTTAATTATCTCATTTAACTCAGAGCTGTTGTTTCTTTGTTTTCTAGAAACAATTTGCTATCCATGATGACGACAATGGAGGCACCTAATCCATTGGTCCTGAATACCGGAATGCCCCAGACTCCCAGAATGAACTGAAAATTACTACTCCTTGGAAGATATCTTCACCCTTCCTTATCCTCAGTCTCCTCTTGGGTCCAACCTCCTGAGAGTCATTGTGACATCAGAGGAGGAAACTACCTCAAGGAGATGGGAATGTTCCACTCCTCAGTCCATAGGCAGGAGCTTTTACCCACTAGAACTAATTGCTCCACTGGTCAAGCAGGAACTAGCCTTCTCCTTGGAGGAGTTGGAGGCTCCAGACATTGCTTCATCCCCCAGGCAGGTAGGTGAGTTGGGACAGCGACTTGAAGATACTGGGTCCATTCTCCACCTAGATATGACTACCTAAGGGACTCTCAAAAGCTCAACCATTTATATTGGCCCTAATGGAGTCCGTGGGATCCCTGCACATGATATCCTAATTCCATCCATACTTACCAGCTCCATCAGAGTATGAGGGAGAAGTGACCAAACCAGATCTGCAACTATCTATGAATGTTTTAATCTGCTTACCAGGTAAGGCAATTGTCCCATCTTTGTCATCTTGACCACAGGCTATATCAGAAGCTACTGCAGAGAGCATCAAATTACCTCCAGATTCCACTACAGAATGTCCAGGATACCCTCCATCAACTTTTTAACATGTTACAACCTTCTGGTCCAAGTAAAGTGGCCCTCCCAATAAACGAGGCCATCATTGGAACCAGCTGGAGTAGTCTGGTACACTCTGGCCCCCTGAACCCCCTACACTGAAAAGGGCTGAGAGGCACTATTTTGTACCAGCTAAAGGAGTGGAGTGCCTCTTCCCAACCCAGTTCCCTGATGGTACAAGCAGCCACTGAGGATTCATCTACACTCCAGTACAACATGCGTGGATGGCCCATGTCAGCTGACCTGGGCTTGTGTGGGCTTGGGCTGTAGGGCTATAAAATTGCAGTGTAGACACTGAGGCTTGGACTGGAGCCTGGGCTCTGGGACCCTGTGGTGGGGAAGGGTCCCAGAGCCCTGGCTCCAGCCCGAGCCCAAATGACTACACTGCAATTTTATGACCCAGCAGCGGGAGCCCGAGTCAGCTGACATGGGCCAGCCAAGGGTGTTGTATTGAAGTATAGACATACCCTGAAGGGTCTACATTACAGCATCCCAAGGCTACACAGGTGGAAAAGGGCTCTGAATGACTTGACCTTCTAGGGGGGAAGGTGTTTTCTTTTACAAGTCTTCAACTCTATATGGCTAATATAATGCCCCACCTGTACTGGCAGCTGTAAAGTCAAGAAGCAAGGGCAGCAAGTGAAAGTTGGTTGCTCTGGAGCAGCATCATGATGTTTAAAATGTTGTGTTTGTTTTTTTTATGGGAAACCTGAAACAGCTGGTGGGGCAGGGTATCTTGAACTCAAACTGCCCCGGAATCCTTGAAGTGGGGTGAGATTGAACCTGGGGTGGCTTTAGAGGGAAAAAGTAACGCGCCCCCCCCTCAAGCATTGGAGTGAGCAGGCAGCAGTCTTCACACATACACACATACTGCTGCAAGCAGGCCAAACAGGCATTAGCAGAAATAGCTAGTGGAGTCTGGCAGGAGGCTGCCCATCATTGTGAGAGGAAGGGAGAGAGTCCAGTAGTGAGTAAGGCAGTGTCCAGCACCAGAAAAGAAGGGATGTATCAGTGGGGAGCCAGTGGACAGGGACCCAGTAGCTGAGTTGCATCATCAGAGGGATGCCAGGAACAGAGGTGAAGGGAGAAAGTCCAGTTCAGAAGGGACAGGAAAGATCGAGACAGTAGGAACAGTAGGGATAGCCAAGGGCACAAAAGAGGAAAGACAGCGGTATAAGGAGAAAAGAGGAAAAGTTAAAGGAACACAAGCACAGTTGAACAAGAGGAAAAATAAAAAGTCAAATCTAAAAAACGATTAGAAAAACATGGTTGAAAAACTGAAAAGTAAAGCAAGAATGAAATGTAAAAGAAATAAGCTGTAACAAAAGAGAAACTGTAATTAATGGGAAACAGACTTAAGAAATAAAGAGGAAGTGAGCTGTAGTGAAAGTAAGAAAATAGTAAGGTCTGTAAAACACAACATCCGGATATACAAGGTGAAATGACAGGAATAGAGAAATTATCAGAGACCAAAGGCACTGTAAGCCCGCAAGAAACAGAGGGATAATTGTTCAGTCAAGAAACCAACACATCACATCAAGGAGTACATGTTTTTTATTTAAGCTGGAACTCAAAACAGTAAACAAAGATTGCTCAAGCTCTAACTAAACATCCTAAGAATTTATCCTCTAAACTCTAGGCTTACAGAGGCTGAAAAGGGAACATATAATGGTGAGGTTCATATTTTAGTGCATTGGATTAACTAATTCCAAATTCTGTTTCATAAATATAAATTGTTACCTATAAAGTGAGTTTAATTAAGATAGTAGTTAAAATAGAGTAAATGAAAGTAATAGTTTACAATGCAACCCAACGTAGTAGTTCCTGCTAAAACAACCAACTCTGATTTACTTGTGTTTATTCCCCACTTAATTGATTTTGACTTTATTCCAACTGATTGAGATAAAACATAATTTGGCTTCTAGATTGCCTCTGCCTCTCCTTATTACTCTGATTCATTACCCCCTCTATCAAGCTTATTACACTAACTACAAAGCCTTGCTAGCAAAATAGGATATCAACAATTACTCAAAGATCTTATCTGCCTCAAGAGAAAGGGCCCAATTCCAGACCCTCATTGAGGAAGGCAAACTAGTGGCCAAAACATCCTGTCAAGCTACAGTGGATGCGGCTGACACTGCATTTAGAAGGATAGTTACAAGAACAGTCATAAGGCATGAGTCTTGGCTGCATTCTTCAGGGTTCCCCAGAGAAGTTCAAAATACTACATAGGAATTACCTTTTGACAAGTCTAATTTCTGATGAGTCTCTACACTTGCTGCAAGAATCTAGAACAACCCTCAGCTCCCTGGGCGCTTATACCCTGATCCCAAAGAGAAAATACCATTTTAAAAAAAAGCATACAAGCCAAGACCATCTCCCCAACCATTTTGCAATGAGTGCTCATTCCAACCACCACAGAAATGCCAGAGGGTGCAGGGGCCTAGTTTATATAGCTGCTACTACCACAAGTGCAACTACTTAACCCTATCCACCATTCAGGGGTTGTTTCTGATGGGATGATTGAGAATAACCTACCACTATTGATGCCATTCACTACCACCTCTCTCCCACAGCCTTTTTGGTGGTTGCTCACCCTCTTTGCCCACAACTGGAGGGCAATCACAACAGACAAGTGGGTACTAGAAATCCTCCACTGCCGCTACTCCATAGAGTTTCTGAGAACCATTCTTGGCTTTTTGGCAATTAAACATTTTTATTGGCAAATCAAAATTCCAAATGGTTACACTGGCATCAACAATTCCCTCCATATAGGAGGGGATGTGGTTTATGGCTCTTGACATGAAAGCCACTAATTTTCATGTGGACATTCATTCATCTTACACAAAGGTTCCTCAAGTTTCAGATAGGACAAGAACACTACCAATTCAGAGAACTCCCATTTGGGCTAGCAACAGTAGACAGGGTCTTCATGGACGATCTTCTCAGTGGTGGCAGTCCAAATGAACGGTCACGGCTACACAGTCTTTCTGTATCTGGGTGATTGCATACTAATGGCTTGTTCCAGTCAGGAGGTCCAGTCAGAGACTCTGTTCTGGCTCCATCTCTTGGAAGCCTTGGAAATCTACTTCAACAAAGAAAACTCCACTTTGACTCCCGCAAGGACAATAGACTTCATAGGAACAACTCTAGATCTGACCTCAGCATGGGCTTACCTCCCATTGGAAAGATTCCAGGCCACGAACAATTTGATATGACAACTGCTTTCAGACCATGTCTGTCAAGGTCCGCCTTTCCTTACTAGGCCACATTACAAAATGTACTTATGTAAAACCATTTATTGGGCTTCGCCTACATTGCCTGACTCTAGTCCATTTACTCACCAGACAGACCTTAAACACCAGAGCAATAATTCCCACCAAAGTCACAGATTCTCTTGCCTGGTGGAAAAACTTGGAACATGTACATGTGGGTGTTCCTTTCGTCACAATCACCATTGTCACAGACACATCCGTGATTGGATAGGGATGTCATATGGGCAACCACACCATGCAAGGCACTTGGTCTTCTCAGGAGGCCAGGAGGTATATCAACCTACTAGAGTGGAGAGCAGTCTGTCTAGCCTGCAATGCATTCCTTCCACTTACTTGATCCAACCATGTCCAGATAATGTCAGACAACAGGACAACTGTCTTTCACATAAACAAGGTGCAGTGAAATCTCTTCCTCCGTGTTTAGAAGCAGTGAATTTATGGAATTGGTGTATGAGAAACCCCACAATTCTCTTAGCTACATACCTGCCATGTTCACAGAATTCTCTAGTGGACAGTCTCAATAGGCACTTCTCCACAGTCCATGAGTGGGAGAGGCACAATTCCATCCTGAACAAGATCTTCATATCATGGGGAACCCCATCCTGGGATCTGTTCACATTGCAAATGAACAAGAAGTTCACCCTCTGCTGCTCCATGGCAGCTCTGGACCCTGGCTCCAGGGGTGTTGCCTTTCTGTTATCATGGACAGACCATCTCAGATATGCCTTTCTTCCCATCCCTCTGTTACCACAAGTTCTGCAGAAGATTCAATATGACAAAGCTCAAGTCATTCTCACAGCATGAAACTGGCCTAAACAATTATGGTTGCTGGACCTTCTGCAAATGTCAGCCCATCCTCCCATCAGCATCTAACCCTTCCCAGATCTACTAACCCAAGAGAATGGCAAGATCAGACATCCCAACACAGTCTTCCTTCACCTGGTATTTGGATGAGCATCAAATCTAGAACATTCATGCTCAGTAGACGTTCAGTCTACTCTCAGTCATAAAAGGAAAGACTCACCAGAAAATGCCATCTTGTTAAATGGAGATGTTTCTCTTCCTAGATGCAATGTAATCAGTCATCTCCAGAAGTCCCTGCCATATTAGACACTCTCCTGTCCCTGAAAACTTTAGGACTTTCCATTAGTTTCCATCCTACCAGCAATTGATGCCTTCTACCCTCCAATAGAAGAAAACTCCATTTTTACTCACCCAACAATTACTTTCTTGAAGGACCTTCCCACTGGTGGTGAAACCTGCCCCACAGTGGGACAACCATATACTATCAGTTCTTCCCAGATCACCATTTGAATCACTGGCAACGTATTCTGTGGCCCCTCATTCCATGAAACTTGTCTGTGTAGTGCCATCATGTTGGCCAACAGACTGAACTGGGATCACTCATGGCTGATCTTCCTTGCACATTTTTGCATAAAGACAAGGTTTCCTTCACCTGAAATTTTGTCCTGAAGGCAATTTCTGAGTTTCACATGAAGCAACCTATCCTCTTACCAGTATTCTTCCCAAAACCTTACACTTCCAATAAGGAGAAGAGACTTCTCTCTCTGGAGGTTAGACAAGCTCTGGTATTCTGCCTGCAAAGGATGAAATTGATGAGAATCACCAAGGTTATTCATCCATATAGCAGTATGGTCACAAGGACAGGCATTATTTGCTTAGAGACTCTCTAAGTGGATCTCTGGCTGCATCATTCTGTGTTACCAATTGGGATGTATTTCGCTCCTCGATGAGGTGAAAGCAACCTCAACAGTACCTTTTCAAGCTACCTGGAGCTCCAGCCATACATTCACAAAACATTATGATTAGTTCAAGCTTCTTCTGCAGATGCAACTGCTGGGACTGCAGTATAACAAGCATCTATACCAACTGCATCCTCTCCCTCCCTTTGCTGTTGAAATACAGCTTATCAATAACTCCTATGTGGAATACATATAGAGACCAGCACTGAAACAAGAAAGGGGGGTTACTGACCTGTAAGTGGAGATTCTTTGAGATATGTGGTCTCTGTCTGTATTCTGTTACCTGCCCTCCTTCCTCTGTGCTTTGGATTCTTCTGATTTGCAGTAACAGAAGAACTGGGGAGGTGTTGGTCTGCACCGCTCCTTATGTCCCTGTATTTGGAACACAAGGAGAACAATGTGCAGGCTTGAACCAACAGACATTACTTGCTGGATCTCTGCTTTCAGCTGTATGCTGCACATGCACACCCTGTGTGGAATGCAGATAGGGGCCACACATCTGGGAGAACCTCCAGTTACAGGTCAGTAACCTCCATATACCATGACATCATATTAAAAAAAAACAACAACCCTGAGGCTGTCCCAGGTAAAACCTGTGTGTGTGTGTGTATAAATAAAAACTCTATCCAGGCATCGTTAGCCCTAGTTTGCCACTAGCATCGATTCCAAGCTTCCCCCAACAGCTCCCACTCAGCTTGTCTCTGATATCCAACACAGCAAACCCAGATGCCACAGCTGGCAAGTGTTGTGCTGCTCTGTCCTTGAGGATAGGCTGTTTTATGGCTGTATGCAAATTAATTGATTAAATGTCACACACATGAAGCTGCACAGAACTTGGCAGCTCTGCGTGACTTCTCCTTTTCAAAGCTTTTCTGGCTGGCTTGTTCCTGCACAGCAAGAGACCCTTCCCCCTCTGCACTGGCCCCACTGCTATCACTGCTGTAAATGTAGATCTTTCTCTGCAAAAAAACTCCTCGGGGAATACTGGGGCCCATGAAAGTGTATTGAGTAACAACAAAAATGTTGCTTTACTAATAGTGTAAGTGGGAATAGCATTAAGTGGGGAAATGTGGAGTGAGGTCACAGGAACAGAACCATCTTAATGGTTTTTTTCCTCTAAAAATGGCATTTAGAGGGACTAGATGGCCCACAGCACCCATTAACTAAGTAAACACTTCAAATTCAAACATAGCTGGTAAGACCAGAACACCATTACATGGCACTCCCAGATGGCTGGCTGGTGATCTATGACAAATGAAGCGGTTTTGGTTTAGTTCCTATTTGTAATGTCCAAGAGATACAGTCTTAAAACTCCTGACCTGGATTTTAGAGCAACCAAAGGAGAGCATGCCTTCAGTTAATCCATCCCAATGTATTCTGGGACAGGCCTTTAGGAAGGGCTGGGCTATGTATCAATGTAGTGCAGATATGGTTAATAAAGCTTGCAGTTGTCTACCATCCTTTCAAATCTTAGAGGTTTGCTTTAAGGACCTCTCAGTCACCTAGGACATTAACATCTATGTCATAAACAGATGGTTAAGGGTTAATGTCTCTTTTACCTGTAAAGGGTTAAGAAGCTCAGTGAACTTGGCTGACACCTGACCAGAGAACCAATGTGGGGACAAGATACTTTCAAATCTTGGTGGAGGGAAGTCTTTGTTTGTTTTGTTCGTTGTTCGCTCTTGGGGCTAAGAGGGAGCAGACGTACACCCAGGTGTTCCCAATCTTTCTGAATCAGTCTTTCATGTTTCAAAATTGTAAGTATAGCCAGGCAAGGCGCATTAGTCTTATGTTTATTTTCTTAACTTGTTAATGTGTCTTTTGCTGGAAGGATTTTTACCTCTGTTTGCTGTAACTTTGCATCTCAGGCTGGGGGGCGGGGGAGTCCCTCTAGTCTATATGAATCTGAGTACCCTGTAAGCATTTTTCATCCTGATTTTACAGAGATAATTTTTACCTTTTCTTTCTTTAATTAAAAGCTTTCTTTTTAAGAACCTGATTGATTTTTCTTTGTTTTAGAATCCAAGGGATTGAGTCTAAACTCACCAGGGATTGGTGGGGGGAAAGAAGAGGGGGATGATTAATTCGTCCTTGATTTAAGATCCAAGGAGTTTGGATTGGTGTGAAGCTTCCCAAGGCAACCTAGGGAGGGGAGAGTCTGGGGGGGAAAGGAGGGGATGGTTAATTTCTTGTTTTAAGACCCAAGGGGTTTGGGTCTTGGGTTCCCCAGGGAAGGTTTTAGGGGAACAGAAGTGTGCCAGACACAGACTTCTGGCTGGTGGCAGCGTACCAGATCTAAGCTTGGAATTAAGCTTAGAAGGGTCCATGCAGGTCCCCCACATTTTTACTCTAAAGTTCAAAATGGGGGGAAAAAACCTTGACAATTTACATTAAACAAAACTACCATATGGGCTCTGCTGGTATCACACTCAGAAACCAAGCAGGGCCAGTCTTAGTAAATATTCAGTGGAACACCCCAACGAAATTTGAGGGTGCTGCAGTAAGTTGCAAAGGTGACTCTGTAGATTGCTTAGATTGGTTAATGAGAAGAACCAGTTGAGAAGTTGGGATTTGGGACAAAATTTCAGAGGCATTTCAGATCTGTAGGTTTGGCCTGGGCCTCTCTTTAAGAACCAGACTGTAGAGAAAACCAAGGTGACCTGTGTTGAAGTAACATTTAGAAGAAAGCCATGTCATTTTAGCTAAATGAACTGCAAACATTGTATAAAGGAAATGCCTGATTATGCTGGGTAGATGAAGTTTAAGAACTGCATCCAGAAAAGTCTTGATCGACACTCCAGTATTCATGTTTGGATTGCCTGGCTGTTGCAATTAAAACCCATTTCTCTTTTACCTATTTGTAAAGAAAAAAAGATTAGGATAACCTATCATTCAGGGTCTTCTAATTTGTCTCTCCAAATAACCCGTATTTAGGATCAAATTGTGCTGGGCATTCTGACATTTCCATAGTAACTAATGTACCACAGTGGAAGAATAAAAAAGGGACAGGATATTAACAAATAAGTGGCATAAACAGAATCTGTGATGCTTCAAATTCTTAGTGGCATGAGTTTGGGGTGATTTCATTGCTCACAAACCTTGGATTGGTGAATGGATTGTACAAGCCATCCAAATAAGTGGTAAAAATACTTTTTACCATCACAGACCAGACATGACTGAAATAAACATAACTGATCAAGCATCTTTTGGCCATCTTGCCTATATGCTGCTTGCTAATTAATCTCTGCTGGGACTATTGCTAATATGCAGGGCTGGCTCTAGATGTTTCGCTGCCCCAAGCACGGCGGCACACCGGGGTGGGCGCTCTGCCGCTTGCCGGTCCCACAGCTCCAGTGGACCTCCTGCAGGCATCCCTGCGGATGCTCCACCAGAGCCGCGGGACCAGCGGACCCTCTGCAGGGATACCTGCGGACCCTCTGCAGGGAACTGCCTGCCACCCTCCCGGCAACCGGCAGAGCACCCCCCGCGGCATACCGCCCCAAGCATGCGCTTGGCGCGCTGGGGCCTGGAGCCGGCCCTGCTAATATGCCAAGTTTCTAAACTGCTTAAAAAGCTGCCACATAGGGAAAAAAAAAACAAACAACCCCCACAAACAATCTGCCATGTTTTCCTTCTAAATCCAGGTCCTGTGACTGGATTGAGATCTGATATCTTGTCACTCGTTAGAGCTAGATGTGGGAATTTTATGCTATTAGAAATCCAAGATGTGGTATTAAAGCTTCTGTTTCTAGACCTAGTAGATAATGAACTATTGGATCTTAAACCTCTGACATTGTTATGTATGACAAAGCAACTAAGTAATATCAAGAGGCTTCAAAAATGTATTATAAATTTCTTCTTACTCCTTTTAGTCCCGGCTGATTTCTTAAAAGCTCTCTAAGTTTGTTTGGGAAGACCCACACAGCTTTCACCTGGCCCTTCCACCAGCGGATAACAAGGTTATTCCAAACACTGACTGGTTTAAAAAAACCTTTGTAGCATAGGCAGCCATCATGTATTTTGTATCTACATCAACTGTATAAAACATTCATCATCTGGGACTATTGCAGTCACATGACTAAAACAGATATGCACTTTGACAATAGCAGGAAGGAAATGTGTCACCAAGGATATCATCACTGACCTCCTAACGTGGTTAGCTGGTGTTAGCAGCAAAGGACTGATGCTTTGGCCTTTGTAGTTCCCCCTGTGGAGAGAACAAATGCCTACCAGCTGGCAAAAGCTGTACTAGAAAGTCCTCTTATAAAAATAATCGCTATGACTGAGCAATATTGCCCTCAATCTGTAGCACCGTAATCTTGGAACTATTTCATGCTTTGGCTCTGGAAGCAATAACAGTAACATATTGTCCTTCGATTAATTACATGCATATTACAATATTAACATTTTTCTTTTGTAAAATCTATCAGAATGTTGACAGCCTGCACGTGCTTTGAAATTTAGAAAAGTGTGTTTGAAACCTCGTTTCTGTATAAAAGAGGACAAAGGAGATGACATTTTTTCCCAGACAAAACAATTGTTTTCTCTTGAACTAAAAGAGGAAAAGCTTCAGTTCTCACCAGGGCCAGCTCTAGCAATTTTGCCACCCCAAGCACGGTGGCACACGGCGGGGGGCACTCTGCCACTCGCCAGTCCCGCAGCTCCGGTGGACCTCCCGCAGGCATGTCTGCGGACGGTCAGCTGGTCCTGTGGCTCCAGCGGAGCTGCCACAGGCGTGTCTGCGAGAGGTCCACTGGAGCTGCCTGCTGCCCTCCCAGCAACCAGCAGAGCGCCCCCCCACGGTGTGCCGCCCCAAGCAGGCGCTTGGTGCGCTGTGGCCTGGAGCCAGCCCTGGTTCTTGCTTATCATCTTTTCACCCCTGTAATCTGATGCTAGAGACTAAAATGACAAGATGCTGCAAATGTTAACCTTCTAGGGTAACAGCCTTTAACTTTAATTTCTTTTCAGACAACTATTCATTCATTAACCATTTCAAGGTTAATTTTTCAGCATGATCGATAGAGGAATATTGGGACTGAAAACAAACAAACAAAGCACTGTAAACAGGTTTGAAAATCTGAAGATTTTTTTCCAGTAAAGTTTTTACAATGAAGAAGCATCAATGAAATTATGTAAATCTTTTGTGGAAAATGTGAATCAGTTGAAAAGCAATGGAGCTGAGATAGGAAAACTCCTTTCTAATATTATACCAAAATACACATGCTTTAGAGCTTTGTGCTGACTTTTTGTTTGGCTGTTAGCTATGCTCGTAATCCATGCTACCCTGCTTACTTTACTTATGTGAGTGGCCCTAAAGAAATCATTGAGACTTCTTGTGTGAAGAAGGCGATCAGAAAAATGGCAAAAACTAATAAATGGTGTGCCAGTTTGACAATATTTAAAATTAGTTAGAGCTATATACACAAACAAAGATAGCTATAGAAAACTGATTTCACAGTCATCTCAGGTTGGTTAGTAGGTTTATCTTGCCTTTCAGCATTTTGAGCTGAAACGTGACACCTGAGAGGCTAGGTTCCTATGCATTAATGCAATACTAATTAGACCTACAAACTCTCATGCAGGCCTTGCATGCCCAGCAAATGACACTCAGCTGATCAAGATGACGTTATCTCCTGGTCTCAGATTCCATATGTTAAACAAATGGAAGCCCTCTTTGGTGATGTGCTGACCCCCAGCCTTTCAATTCTTGAATGGCACACCTTTTGCCTGAACCAAATTTACCTTTCATTGCTAACAAGGGAATGATTTATGAAAGGAAAAATGTTTCTCTTTATTTCTATTCATCACAGTTCTAAGAACTACTGTATGCTGAAAATTATGGAATTTAAAAGCACAACTTTCTTTTCTGTGACCTAGTGTCATGTGATTTGGATCCAAAGGTTGCATGCACTGCAATGAACCACTTTGGGGTTCACTTTGATGACCCCTTTGCTGTCCCCATTGCCTGCAGACAGAGGCAAAGGGGACACCATTGCTCCAGTTCAGGTAAGTGATGTGTTCTAGTTATAAGCCGATGGTTTTATACATAAATGAAAAATATCCACAGAAAAAATACAGAATTTCCCTAAAATCAGTGGTGGAAAACTCCTGACCTTTCCTATCACTGACTGTAACTCTGAACTTTCAATAATTTATATTTAATTTTTATAGGTAGGACATTTGAAAGTAATTATAATGATTTAACTATATTTTACATTGAATCAAGGGGTCAGAAACAATTTTATATTCCACTGCAGTTTTCCTTCAATACTGGTAGATGGCTGGATATCTGGAGGCTTGGGGAGTTCATCAACAAAAACAACTGAAGTTGAATAGCTTTGTCTTCCACTTGCATTTATTTACATTTTGGTAGTACCCATAAGTCCCATTCAAGATCAGAGCTCCATTGTGCTAGGTGCTGTACAAATGTTTGGAAAAGGATTCAGTCTCAGTCCCAAAGAGTTAATCATCTAACAGGTTAATATCAAATTTGCGTCTCTCTGCTCTCAGTTTTGTTACAGAACTTTTTGGAGATCTTGTCTTATCTTCTGTTCTGTTCTTCCTGTCTCGTACCATGAGAACAAGGGGACAAACAACGAAATGGGAAGGTGGCAAATTTCAAACTGATAAAAGGAAATATTTGCTCACACATTGCAAATTTAAACTGTGAAGCTCGTTGCCACAGAATGTCATTGAGGCTAAGAATTTAAGATTCAAAGTGAGATGCAGGATGGAATGATTTAAATCAAGATTTTAAAATCAAGATATAATCACTGATTTTTTTTAAACTGATTTAATCAGGTTGAGGCTCTGTAAAACTAATTTGAACAACTTTTGATTTAGAATGTATAATAAACTAAGAATAAATGCCAGGTGTTTTTTAATGGCATAACTAGTAGGCTGTCTGTCTTTAGTTTTACAAAACTGCTTTACAGAGAAAACGAAGTCCCTGATCCTGCAGACACTTAAGCAAATATGTAACTTTACTCACTTGAAGTTGAGCATGTGCATAAGTATTTGCAGCATCAAGGATTAAAGCTATATTTTTATTAAAAACTTCCTTCTTAGTGGCATAAATTCTTTGTCAACCAAAACCAAGTTGTATCAGTGTTTATAACGAAAAGCTATTTAGACTGCCAATACATCAGAGTTACTTTTAGACATACTGGCCAAAATTTTGAAAAAAGGAGTCAAAGTTTGGCTTCTAATCCCAAAAGGTGTGATTTTTCAAAAGCACCTACATGATTTAGGTGCACAAGTTTCACTGACTTCAGACTACAAATTCTGATCATGTGTAGCCTGGTTGAAGCATTTCAATTTTCTTGTCTTGTGGAAGTTCAGTATATCTGGAAGTGGTATTGGCTGCATATATAGCATGGGCTGTTTGTTATCAGTTTTGTCCGAGTTTGTGGTAGTTTCACAGTAAGGATGTTACTGCCCCTAAAACTTGTCTTTTTTTTTCAGCAAAATAAATGAACAATTTGAACTGTGAAACTTCTTAGTTTTTATTTAAACCATGTAAAATCTGAAATTCTACTAACAATTAGGGAACTAAATTCCTAAAGTGGATGTTTTGTATCATTTCTTTCAAACTAAAATGGGATGAAAATAACTAGCAACACATAAAAATCTGATTTAAATTTAAAAAATTGTTTTTTATTTTAATCATTATTTGTATCCACCTTGATTGGACATTTATGTATAAAAAGACTAGCCAGGGAAATAATAGTTAGTGCTAACTAAAATATTATTGGAAGGGAGATAAAAGATTGTTTCAGACTTTACAACAATATATTACCTATCAGGAATTAGGATGAGGTTTGGATAGGAGGCAGATTATCCTAGATCATCCCAGATCATCTTGTTCTGGGGTTTCTTGCACCTTCCTCTGAAGCCTTTGGTGCCAGCCACTGCCAGACAGGACATTGGACTAGATGTCTGAGCCTGTATGGCAATTCCTATGTTGCAGGGTAACTGGAAGTGTTTAGACTCTTTAACTTCAATGTCTCATTAACATTTTGGAAGGTGGGAATCTATGTTAATTAAGTATTAACAAAAACTACCCAAGAATTTCATGCTGACTGAACTTTCATTCCCCTCCCAATTGGTTATCTTTTACTTTCTTGGCTCTTGGATGTCATCCTTTCACTATTAATCTACTCATCCTATGGCTGGTCTACACTACTGCGTAACTTGATGTAACTTATGTCACTCCAGGGTGTGAAAAAGACAGCCTCCCCCCCAAGCGATGTAAATTACATCGACTTAAGTGATGTCTACACCAGCTCTATGTTGGCGGGAGACACTCTCTTGTCAACATAGCTTCCACCTCTCGTGGGGGTGGAGTAATTATGCCAACGGGCGAGCACTCTCTTGTTGACATAGTGTGTCCTCACCAGATGTGCTACAGCAGCGCGACTGCCCCTGTGTAGCTATGCCGATGTTGCGTTATAGTGGAGACTTGCTCTGAGAGAGTTATGGCCTAGACAGAATTTCTAAATGTAAAAACAAGCAAAGCAGCAAACAAATCTTTGAAAATGAGAATCTGAAGCCTCTTTTATGTGTCATAAATATATTATACTTGCATCCCAGCCCACTGAAGTCAATGGCAAAACTTTCACGCACTTTGGTAGGTCCAGGATTTTATCCATTTTACTTGGGCCCTTCAAATATTTGTAACTGGTGATCACATCCTCCCTTGTGCACTGGCTAACCAAGTCTTGCTCATTTCCATTTCATAGATGGTAGGTTTGATGTGAATCTGATTTTTTTTCTTTTTTTTAAGAAAAACAAGATACGATGGTCATAAATATTACAGAAGCCTGATTGCACATACATGCAGAAATGAAGGTGAGATAATCAGATAATTCAAGGCTCCTTCCCCTCTTAACTGGTGAGATTAAAAAATAGTCTGAATTGCAGAAGTGGCTTGTCCAAGGCAGGAAATACTGGAGGTTTTTTCAGTGATTTGCATAAGTCTCATTGTGAACTACATCCTTGTGACATGCCAAGCACCTTCGAGTCCTACTAATGCCAGTGGGATGGAGGATGCTCACCGTCTCACAACAGATACTCAGCTCCTTACAGAATCAACCCCAGTGTGAGACAAACTTAATAAATAAATCAACAATTCAGAAAGAGAAAAGGGACATGACCAAGAAATAACAGTAACAGTCTATCAAATTTGCCTTCCACATTCAGATATGACTAGATCTTTGCATTTAAATAGTCTCTTTTGAAAGGCAAAACATCTCAGTGACCAGTATATTAGAGCTGACCTGCACAATTTTCTGCTGAATTTTTTTTTAACTGCATAAAAGGCTTTATAGAAACTAGAGCAATGTAAGGTTACTTTAGTTCCCCATCTCTTGGTTTTTCTTTCCCCCTCTCACTGACAGGGCAATGATTCCAGTTTGAAACCTTCTTATGCCAGACAGGTGTTTGTCCTGAAATCTGCCATCAAGTATTATAGCTAATGGAAATATATACAGATGGCCAAATTCTGCCCTTGAATGTCCTTGTGCTTCAGAGGGACTCCAAGGGCAGAATTTGGACATCTGAATATATTTCCTCCAGCCATAGTATCTGGCAACATGTTGCTGGAGGGCAGCCTACAAGGCATGAAAAAGTGTGTGAGCATTTAGCCTCTGATTAAAGGGAAAAACTGAGAAACAGAATTAGTTGCCATACACTGAGCCAATTTATACACAACCTTCTATGTAGTTAAATAAAATAGTCAACAGAAAATTGTATTGGGCCAGTTATATTCTGCCATGTTGGTCATCTAGAATATTTGCTTTGGAGAGGGAAGCTATTAAACACAAAGTGTGTCAATATACTGTATAGTTCTGGTGTTTGATTCCAGGGTGATATCACTCTTAATTGAAGCTCCTAAGTATGCACTTAGTCTATACATTGTAGATCCCAACATCTAATCCCAGGAGATTTTAAAATGAATTTTGAGGATTTATCAGCTATTTGCCCCAACTGAATTCAATGGGAGTAGGACTGAGTCGTATGCAATAAAGTTTAAGGAAATATTAATAACTATATTTGGGAAATATCCTTAATACACTTAAGTGTAAAAAAAGCAGCGAAATGCCAAAAAAATCATTCAATATATATTTTTCTAAACAACATTTGTCTGGAAAATGTAAATAGTTCACAGCCACTCTCATCAATAACTATCTTTTTCACAGTTTAGCCAATCAAACCCATTCCCTTTCTGGGAGGGACTGAGCATGCTCCCTCTTCTCACAGTGACTACATGTAACCAGACTGTGCATTCCCGCAGCATGCCTGAGCATGCTTCAGCACAGGGCTATGGGGGCTTGACACTCTAATTGTAATGTTTGCTCCAGGCTGGAGCTATTACTGATCATTTTAAATGCCTGAAGGAGATAATATAGATCAAGTTTAGTTCTGTTCCTTATCCCCTCAGCTACCTCCACTTAAAAGTCACAGGTGCTAATGTAACCCATTGGTGAATGTGTTAAGAGTCTGCCTCTGTACCAATCCACAGACGATATGAGTTATTATAGCCTCCGACTACAGAGACTTGGATCTTTAGCTCACGCTGTAGCAGTTTATGCATTTAACTCCAGACATCGTTTCAGTCCCCAGTGTGTCCAACAAGCTGCCACGCTGACTCCTCCTTATTTGTCCTTTTGTGCAGATATGCATTACTGTAGGGCTGAAAATTTGGCTGAGATTTTCGAAGCTGCCGAAGTGATTCAGATGAACAATTCCCATTGAAATTAATGGGAGCTGTGTGTCTAAATTTTGTGCTCTGCTTTCACAGTCTGTGTTTGCACAGTTAAACTGGTTTCAGTTCTTCTGACTGCTTTACCCATACCTTATTGAGTCATTATGCCTAAAACAGTTGAAAAGTGTGTTTATCTTCAGTATCACCGATCCTGTATGGACATTCGAGACTTCTTTTTATGGAGAATAAAAAAGGGGCTTGGCAATTAGGATGGGAGTGTCTATTTTATACATAGATTTAGTGAATCTTTGTGTGCTTTTCTGTAAACCCCACCCCCCCATACTGTAGAACCAAGGGGTTTGAAGCCCAAAGAGGGTGAATCCCTATTTTTCCATGTATTTATATAACTGGGATTTTCATCTAACAACTTGCTCTTATCAGGGCATTGGCCCCAGATGTAAATTCAGACCCAGATTTAAAATTTGAAGGAAGGTTAAAAATTCTCAAAGCTTTTATGGAACAGTATAATAAGACAAACAGAAAGTAATCACATCTTTTCAACATTTCCGGTGAAAATAGTTGTTTTCAAAAACACACATCCTCCTTTTCTGTCTTTAAATTCAAACCTTGTAGCAATAACAACCTCAGAGTGAAACTGACTTTGATTTTCATTGTCCAAGTTCAGAAAAATGCAAAAAAAAAGCTAAATGCATTACCAATGACCTGTAAATTGACTACTGAGTCTCTTTCACTTTTAATAACCAGGTCCTAGTCCAACAGTGTTCATGACTTGTTTGCAATGTTCTTCCCTGTCCTGTGTTTTTTCTGCCAACATTTTCAGGATTTTTTCAATTCCTGACTATTGTTAAAGGGGGAATTGCCATGGTTAGCCAGTCATAGATGAGAGAGTGCTATGGAAAACTGGGTTGGAAATCATGAATGTGATTTGGTACTGAAGGTTCTTTGAACACACTAGTGTGCCTGGCAGCCCATAAGATGATTCAATGCTGAGGGAATTATAGCTGTATCAACAAGTGGACTTATCTATGCTTAAAGCCTGAGATACTGCATATGTATTATGAAGTATTTGCTTTTTATAGGTTTTCCTGTTGCTTTTTTATATATGTATAAAAAGCCTTTTAATAAGAATATTATATGTTGCTCTAGTTAATACGACAGTTGGCGTGTTTACTGGAGCAAAAGGTCAGTCAACTGCTGGAAGAGGATCACATAACAGTGGTGATTGCCCAGGGGCAGCAGGAGGTGAATGTAATTTATGTGGTGTGTTTAATACTACTCATGTATGTATGTAATGCATAGATACAATCCATCTTTAAAAGACACCCCATTGCATAGTCTTTATAGAAAATTCTGAGAGTGAACAGGCAAACAATTTAGCCTGTTTCCTGTCTCCATGGAAACAGTCTCCCTACTCTCAAATGGAAAATCTTGAAAATAAAACTTGCTGGAGTATACCAAATATATGAGAGGAAGTTACTTATGTGGAAAGTTTGAAGTGTCTCTGAGCCAGGAGGCACCAAATTTCTACCCATGTATTTGTAAGTCAGGTATTTTAATCACTCAACTTATCTACTTGAACAGGCGTGGAATTCTGTTTCCTCGGAGCGCTGATGCCATGTTGGGCACAAAGAAATGCTGGCCATGGACTTGCAACGTGTTCATTGCTGACTCTGGCCTCTTAATATTTGTGGCCAGGCTGATGGGTCAGGTATCTTACTGAAACTGTACATGCCTGCTAAAAATATTCTGACTTAAGAAGATTGAAAATAAAGACACATGGAAATGTCACCAGGAATATAACATGTGGCAGGACTTGGGATTCTCATTCTGCATCTGAAGGAAAAATGTTTACTCAAGAAGCATTAGTCATTGAATATCGCTTTCTAACGTTACTATTGGCTATGGATTGCAAGCACAGCTAGCTTTTCCCTTGAAACAAACTCTCTGACTGTTGTAATATAGAGAGACAGTGTCAATGGTGGTGAGTGAGAGAGGGGACAAAACATCCAATATTTGGCATAAAACACTGCAGAAAAATGACTTTTGCTCAAAGCCCCCCAACCTCACATCTAAAAAGTTGAAACCATTGGCTTAAAGTAAAAGCACTGTAAAAATATCTTTCCAGTTGAATGGTGTTTGCTGGTTTTTGGTGAAAGTTATAGAGAGATCTTAGTTGCCATTAAATAGATGTAACACAGCTGTGTAATCCTGGAAAATGTTGTCATCTGAACATTCTTATTTCTTTTTTTCTCATCAGATTTTATGAAAAAGGACATCCAACCGTGGTAGTCAGGAAAAAAGCTTCTGCCTAAATGAGACATGTTCACAGTCCCACTAATCCTTTTTCCGCTCAGATGAGTGCATGGTATGTTGTAACAGACTTTTACCAACCAAATGGGCCTTCTCTTTGGAGGAAATCCCTGAGGAAGCTGTCAAATATGCCACTCAAAAGAATAGCTTAAAAATATGGAAAGGATGTGTTTACGTCCTTTAAACTGAATGTTGACTGACATTAATTGTTATTAGCAATGTTTAATTTATAATTGTAATATAACAGTCTAAATTCCCAAGTAAGTAAAGATCACAGATACTTGGCATCTAGACAAGAGCACTCTATGCAGAGGGGAAAGTGGACTGGTTCACTTTATTTTTTCTAAATGACTAGATCTATTCATAAATTCTTTGCTCAGTTTCACAGAAATCAAAGCTGCAACCTGAATTGAATTCTCTGTTCTGCAGTATGTGTCTTCAGTAAGTGGTGGTGGTGTTATTTATGATGATTTAGTACTTACATTGTGACACAGCCCTCGATTTATTTCCTATAATGGAGTGTTTAACCATTTGACCATCTCAACATCTTCATTTCCAGGGTGGAGTGTATATTGATTTATTTGTGTGTGTGTGTGTGTGGCTGGCCAGGTCTCTGCTCTGTACATTAGGATGGATCAAAATACAGTTTTATATACTCTACTTTTTTACTTTATTAGCATCTTTTTATTGTAGAAAACTGGGGCCAACTCCTGCCATTTGCACCAACCAGCTTTGGTATGGGCATCAATCAGGAGGCCGCCATTATCAGCAACTACTGATCCCAGGTATTTAAATTATTAGATTCTTCTAAGCTCTCTGCCTATAATATCCTTTATGGCGGGTCCTCCTTTCTCAGTTGTTGTAGCTTCAGTCTAACCAACATTCACTCTAAGCCCACCTGCTCAAAACTGTTATTACTCTACAAACCAGCTTTGAACAGTGGCCTCACAGTCTTCTGCCCTAGATCATCAGCATATTCCAAAGTGGCTCCCTTTGTATATTCTCATTTATCCCATCCAAGACAAACACAAAAAGGCTCTGCACTGATGCAGGCCATTTACTGGAAAGTCTCTGCTATAGTCCCATTTGGTTTTGACTTAGGTAGTCACTCCATCATACATATCCTGAATAAGAGGGACATATCCTTCCAGCACACCTCTCCCTTGCAAACTCCACCATACTAATTATCTTGATACACAATCATACCCCTTCTCCGAGTGCACAAAGACCATGCCTGCTTGCCATCTCTTTTCTCTGAAGCTCTCCATGAGGTTTCATAGAACAAATATAACATCAGTTGTGCTTCTTCACAGCATAATTCCATACTGACCCTTCCAAATTTCAACTCTTCCATGCAAGTTTTTCAATAATTTTTGTCCCATATTTTCAAAGCACATGATGATATCTTAATCGAGAGATAATTAGCACTCAGTGTAATATTTCCTTTATGCTTAGAAATGGGCACCACAGAGATTTTACATCATTCACCCAGCATTTTCTCTTTCTTAAGACTATTATTAATCAGGTATGTAAAATACTTGATGCTTTCCCTTTCCAATGACTTCAGCACATCCACCAGTATTTCAACTGGCGTAGATGCTTTCTCCTTTTTATTTTTCTAAGTGCTTGTACAACCTCTTCCTCCTGTATGCAATCTATCATACTTCAGTTTGGCATACATATTCTAAGTTCCTTCCTTGGGTTATCCGTCCTCAGACTTTACTGAGGGCTTGTCTACACTTAAAGTCCTGCAACTGTGCATCTGTGCCGCTGTAGCTCTTAGTGAAGATGCTACCTATGCAGACGGGAGAGGTTCTTCCATTGGTGTAGGTACTCCACCACCCAAGAGGCGGTAGCTATGTCAACAGGAGATGTCCTCCCATTGACATAGTGCTATCTACACCGGGAGTTAGGTCAGTATAACTGCTTTGCTCAAGAATGTGGATTTCTATACCCTGGAGCAACGTAGTTACATGTCTTAAGTTCGTAGTGTAGACCAGAGCTGGCTGGCTGATTCACTATGCATATGCAATATACCATGGTCCTTTCTACCTAAGCAAACTCATTCTCATCATTTTCTCTCTTTCCTTAGTGAGTTGTAGGTGGTCTTTTCTCTCTCATATCCTCTTTGTCAGTTATAGTTCATCATAGACCAAATTTTTAGCTGTTGCAACACTTCTTTTGGCCTCTTTTTTGCCTTCATATATGCCGTCTTACCACTTGTTCAAGCGGCTGGCCTGGCATTATTTAAAAAGTTACTTTTTCTTCTCAACAGATTCTTTATATTGAGGATTCCAGTGCCTTTCTTATCCTTTTTGGCACTGGTTTAATCTCTCCTAGGACTTCAAGTGCCATTTCCAGTAACATTAACTTTAGTTTGTACCAGTTATCCTCCACACATCGCTGTGTGTAGTCAGGATATCTAGGTAGTTTACTTATTTACCTATGTTTTCATAATATTGTTTCTAATAACTTCTAACACCACCCAAACAAATGTCCAAGTCGGAAATATCCATGTAGACAACGTATTCTGAAAACACACAGTATGATGTTTCTGTGATTTATTTTTATGTTTTTCTGTATTGTACAGGATTTGAGATCTCTTATAAATTAAATTAGGATGGCCACATCCACCCTAATTGAATTGGCCTCATTAGCACTCACCCCTCCAGCCCACACACACACACACTTGGTAAGGCAACTCGCATCTTTTCATGTGCTGTATATTTATACCTGCCTACTGAATTTTTCACTCCATGAATCTGATGAAGTGGGTTATAGCCCATGGAAGCTTTTTTATGCCCAAATAAATTTCTTAGTCTCTAAGGTGCCGCAAGGATTCCTTGTTGCTTTTGCTTATAAATTGTGCTGCTATAAAACAATATTGGTGGTAATTCAGTTAGTGTGTGCTCTCATGTAATATTGCTCTGGTGATACAGAGATATAATACTTCCTTCAAAGAAAAAACACGTTTATCATTTGAACTGTAGTAAAATTTCCAGAGCTTGAAAGGAGCATGTTTGAAAAATCTATCCGTTCAGGCTAAAATTTAAATATTTGGTTTTACACTATATTTAGGACTGACTGGCAGTTAGCCAAGCCAGTTCTTATTGCATATCTGAAACACTGGGTGGAAGGTCATATCACTGTTGTTTAAGAAAGTGAATGTTATTGTAAAATGCTGTGTTTCTATTTTTTGTGCATGTCATCCCATTTTGGGTTGTTAGGGAATCTGCAGAATAACACAACTGTATAATTATTTTGTTTCTGCAAAAATATGAACTCTGCTGTATTTGTAAACAATAGCAGTTCTACTGTTTGGATATTTTGTAATCCTCAGAAAATGAAACATACTGTGTATTGCTGGGACAAGTTATAACTCTTTGCAGTATTTCTCTACTCTAGTATAGTCTAATCATAGAATATCAGGGTTGGAAGGGATCTCAGGAGGTCATCTAGTACAACCCCCTGCTCAAAGCAGGACCAATCCCCAACTAAATCATCCTAGCCAGGGCTTTGTTAAGCCTGACCCTAAAAACCTCTAAGGAAGGAGATTCCACCACTCCCTAGGTAACCCATTCCAGTGCTTCACCACCCCCCAAGTGAAAAAGTTTTTCCTAATATCCAACCTAAACCTCCCCCACTGCAACTTGAGACCATTACTCT
The DNA here is from genome assembly GCF_003597395.2 of Chelonoidis abingdonii. Taxonomy (NCBI): domain Eukaryota; kingdom Metazoa; phylum Chordata; order Testudines; family Testudinidae; genus Chelonoidis; species Chelonoidis abingdonii. The sequence continues at coordinate 28,143,623 of NC_133774.1, forward strand.
TTGTTCTGTCATCTGCTACCACTGAGAACAGTCTAGATCCATCCTCTTTGGAACCCCCTTTCAGGTAGTTGAAAGCAGCTATCAAATCCCCCCTCATTCTTCTCTATTGCAGACTAAACAATCCCAGTTCCTTCAGCCTCTTTCTCTACGTCCTGTACTTCTTAGCCCCCTAATCATTTTGTTGCCCTCCGCTGGACTCTTTCCAATTTTTCACATCCTTCTTGTAGTGTGGGGCCCACAAACTGGGACACAGTACTCCATATTGAAGCCTACCCAAATGGTCAAATAGAGGGGAATTATCACGTCTTCTCAATCTGCTGCATGCCCTACTTTATACAGCCCCAACTGCTCGTTAGCCCTTCTTGGCTAACAAGGGTCACACTGTTGACCTCATAGCCCAGCTTCTCGTCCACTGTAACCCTAGGTCCTTTTCTGCAGAATGCTGCCTAGCCATTCGGTCCTAGTCTGTTAGCAGTACATGGGATTCTTCTGTCCTAAGTGCAGGACTCTGCACTTGTCCTTGTTGAACCTCATCAGATTTCTTTTGGCCCAATCCTCCAATTTGTGTAGATCCCTCTATATCCTATCCCTACCCTCCAGTGTATCTACCACTCCTCACAGTTTAATCTGCAAACTTGCTAAGGGTGCAATCCATGCCATCCTCCAGATCATTGATGAAGATATTGAACAAAACCAGCCTCAGGACCGACCCTTGGGGCCCTCTGCTTGATACCGGCTGCCAACTAGACATGGAGCTATTGATCACTACCCATTGAGCCTGATGATCTAGCCAGCTTTCTATCCACATTATAGTCCATTCATCCAGCCCATACTACTTTAACTTGCTGGCAAGCACACTCTGGGAGACCATATCAAAAGCTTTGCTAAAGTCAAGGAATAACACATCCACTGCTTTCCCCTCACCCACAGAGCCAGTTACCTTGTCTTAGAAGGCAATTAGGTTAGTCAGGCAAGGCTTACTTAATTAATGCCTTTAAAGTGCTTTGAGATCCTCAGATGGAAGTAGCTATAGAAATACAAAGCATTCCTATGATTATAGCCATGGCATTCAGATAACTAAACAGGAAACAAAATGCCTTAAGCCCCAACTGGAGGGTTTCCTAAGAAGTCTCTGCTCCTTTTCTCATTATCAGGAATCAGGGCCTGCAGCAGAGCCAGTCTTCAGGCAAGCTAAAGAGTGCTGCTGGCCTTTAGTAGGCTGCCTGACTGGCTATACAACCTGATTGGTTGGAAGAGTCAGCAGCGGGCTCTTGTTCCCAGCCTTGGACCCAGCCATGCTCCTGCCTTGCCTCACTCCAAGTAAACTGGTCCTGATCCTCGCTCCAATTCCTGACTTCTGACTGCAGCTCTGACCTTGGCTCTGGCACCTGGTGTCTGATTCTGGCTCTACTCTGGGCTCTGTTGCCTGTCTCCTGCTCTAAACTACTGGGCAAAACTGTCCATGTCCTGGGCACTGATGGTTTGAGCAGCCCAACACAAGCAATAGGAGAACTAGAGCTGATACTGCGAGTGTGGAGTCTACAAAGACTAATAGATGGAGATACTGGGAGCCCTACAGACCTTGCACCCTGCAGCTGCAAATGCAGTCCTGCCAGTTCAAGGTGCATTGCTTTCGGCTCCAACCCCTGCTCCCCACGAGCCCAAGATCATGACCAACTTTGTGGATTCCTAAATCAGTGTTGACTCCAATTTTTGCCATATCTGCAGTTGTACCCCACTGACCAAATGCAAATGGGACTGATTATCAGTCTGCTTACTGGGGAGGCCGTGGCTTGGATGTTTCCCCTCCTGGAATTATCAAACGTGCTTTTGTGACAATTTGAGGACCTTGCTCAAGCTACGCCAGTTATCTTTGATGACCCGTGTCAGGAGTGTATGGCTAAAGCTGCACGTCATGTGTTGCTGCAGGGACACTGACCAGTTGCTAAACGTGGAGTGGAGTTTTGATGCTTAGTAGTAAAGATCAAGTGTGAACGAGGCCTCCCAGCATTATTGTTTCTATCTCAACCTAAACAACAATACTAAAGATGAACTGGTATGGGTGGAATCCCCTTCTGACCTGGATGCTTTAGTCGACCTATGCATCAAGATATCAACTATTGAATGCCACCAACAAAAAAGATGGTTCTCCTGACTCCTGCCAGTCTTGCTGGCTCTGCCTGCCCTCCCATCACCAGTGCCTTCTCAATCCATGCAAACCTATTTGGTCCAGACCCGCCTCTCCAGTGTTCAGAAGAATCAATGCTGGGTATTGGCCGTATGCATATAATGCAGGGAACCTGGACACTTTGCATCAAGCTGTCCTGCCAAGGTCCAATCTGTATCCTAGTTAAAAAACGCCAAGTCCCAGTGGGGGTCTGGGCTGGGTTGGCACCCTTCTCCTCTCCCTAGCAACTCAACCCAACCCTCATCCACCAATATCCTGGTGATGGTCAATCAGCATCCAACACATCTCCAGCACCCTGCGATGCCTGACATCAGTGTAGAGACACTAGTAGACTCAGGTGCCTTAGACAATTCCATGCAGCTGGAGTTCACCTGATCACACAACATCCTTCCTCTCCTTCACACCTCACCCCACTTAGCACAAGGATTCCCCTGACTTAGTGGAGTCCACAGAGAGGTCACTCCTTTCATTGGGACTGGTCACCCACCAGATGGGGACTGAGAGGAAAATACTCGTTAAGGTCACTGAGAAATTCCCCAGTTTGTATTAATTTGTGTATGTTGTCCTTGGCTGAGACTGTTGGGTTACTGTCATTATTATTATTATTATTATTTTATTTTATTTTTTGCAATAGTGGCAAGGGACTTCTATCATAGAGCAACAAATGCTTAGCAAAAAACCCACTAGAATAAAACAAGTAATCCCACTTCTCAACGTTGTAGTGGTTGCACTAATAGCAACTTTTGTAGTTACGCTGTGAAACCTCAAGTTTTAACACACTCATAACTTTCTGAGATTTTTACCTTTTGGGCTGAGATTTTTCTTGCTTGGTTTCTTCAAGCAAGTGAATTTCTTTTATATCAGAAGCATAGGGGGAAAAGTGCTTTCCTACTGTAAAAATAATTTAGAACACCTTTTCTCTGCTTCAATCCAGATGAATCTTAAAACTTCAAATGTGGCCTGTAAATAGGCCTTTTGGGCAGAATGTGCTATGTTTTGGTTTGGGGAAAAAAACTGTTTTTCAAGTAATAAAATTATTTACATCTGAAAATATGGAGCTGAGTAGGCACTGTAGAAAATACTATGAAAAGTTCCTTACATAGGGTGTCAGCAATTGGCATGAGTTTGGGACATGCATTCTGAACAGAGACAGGTGGTGCCAGGCCACTCAGTAGAGTATCTTGCCTGACCTAGATGGAACATTTTAGCACAGTGGTGAAGGATGTATATGTCTTCATTCTGATATGGCTACCACAATTCACCTGGAATGAAGAATTGTCTAGGGTGGTGCCCAGTCCACAACCCCATTGCAAACAGCTGTAGCAGATATTACCAAAATTATCAGAAAATATATTTATCATGTTCAATGTGCCTTTTGTGTTGTGGTTGTATCAAGTTGTTTTCTGGACAAGAAATGAGTATCCTAGCTAGGTTTAAATGTAAGAACATCAAATACAGAAGCAGCCCAACTCGCTCATTTAGCACATGTACATTCCAGTACCTGTTTCATCTTCCTAGTTCTTGAGCATCCAGTTGGTTTAAGGTGGCGATTGACTTTTCCCTGCTGTGGGGTATGTGGGTTTTTTTTGGTACTTGTGCCCAGGAGGTGAGCTGCCCAGATCCCATTCCAATATTCTTTGCAGTAGTTGCCCACAAAGTGGTGAGGTGACATACTGAGCTGTAGCTGCCCAGGAGTGGTCAGAGAAATGGGCATTATTGCTGGATGTCCCTCTTCAAAATCCTGATGGGTGTGTATGTATAGCCCGTTTAACTTGGATACACTCTGAGGTTTGAGCATGGATTTCTACCACCTAAGCTAAAAGAATAAATCCTGTAGTGGCAGCATTAGCAGCTTTATAAACCTCTGTACATAAACCACCAGAAAGAACTATGTTATGTACAAAAACTCATGTAATGGCCAGAATTTGTGTGTGCCCAGATCATGGACTTGCACAGTTTTACTTTAATTTTCATCTTCTCTAAGTGATCAAATCTTTGAAAATAGACATTATTCTGTACATACAGGTCACTGTGTGCCTATAGGATTCTCTGAAAACATGAATAAATAATTTCATTAAAATGTAATACTAAACAAATAGTACAAAATAATCAAGACCATCTACTGCCTTAATTTTGAACAACCTGGAATTATCAAAATGCATTTAAGAATTATACTGTAGTTCAATTAAGAGCTTATAAATAGAGATTAGTAAATAATAATAAATAAAAAATAATTTTTCTCAAGTTCATTCAGAATCAAAATTCCAGTTCAACCATGTTTGCAACCCTTTTGTGTTTTCCTTCTGTGATCATTCAAACACTATTGTTATGAAAATTCATTCAAAGTGAGTGAAGTCTTTGCTTTGGCTACTCAAATATTTGCCAGAAGAAAATGTCAAGCTGCAATTTGTGCAGTGTTGTTTAGTCAGATAAGATGACCAATTAGCTAATGGAAGAAAAACTGCACACTTTATGTAACTAAACAACAAAGCACACATTTTGAATTATGTATATTCTGAAATGATCTGCAGTTCAAAAGCTTTCACCGAAGAAATTCTGAAACAATTTCTCAGATTCTAAACTGGTAAACATTTAGGAGACAGGAATTTCAGAACATTCACAAACAGAGACAGACAATATTCAATGACTGACTTAATCATTGTAAATTTACAAATCATTTTCTCATGAATACTGTTGGATAACCTGGCACTGAAATGCGACCTTTAAATATGAGCATTTTGATCCAGTTCACCTCCCGCCCCCATAAAAAAAACATGGAGTGCAAATAACTTCAAACTATATGGCAAGAACAAAAATATAAAACATTTATTTACCTTAGAAGCACTTTCATTTCAAAAGAGACACAAGCCGTGCCTAGCGGTAGCTATTTATATATTTTCATATAAGTGTATTTTAACACAAATGGTACAATAAAAATTGCAACCAGGTTGTGACTGTTTGTTTGTAAAGAGTGCTGGAAAATCACATTTGTGAATAGCTTATCTGTTTCAGCATGTTCGTGCTCTTGTTTATTTGCTTTTGGTGAACTTCTGTGTGAATGGGTTTTGTTAACGCAAATAGTTTGGGGATGGCTTCTTTATACAGATGAGCAGCCAAGGTCAGTCATGCACAAAGGAGCAGTGTTGTTCTCCTGTTTTTAAATATTCCCATCTTCCAACTGGGGAGCAGAAACAAATGCCATGTGACTTAGGTATCCCATCAGACATAATTAATAGTAGAAGTGAAAGGCATGGAAACAACACATAAGCTGGCATCTTTTCCATGAAACTGTTCACAGAACATTTTGTGAACAGAGCCAAAAAGTTAGTGAATAGATTTGTAAAAAGTAAAGTCTGCATCCAAATAATTCATTAGGAGAACTAAGGGCAAAACACAGCAAGTTATATATTTCCAGTGAGTAATTTGACCAGCTTTGTTGCAGATATGTGCCAGCCAGAAAGATTAATAGATTCAGAGGCCGGAAGGAACAGTTAAGATGAAAAACTATGGTCAGAGTAGAGAATAGAGGTGGAAATGCTCTGTCTAGATTCTGTTTTTCCTGAGACCAGCCTGTTCCACACAGTCCTCTATGGTGCTTCCCAAGCAGACTTATACAGGAGCATTCTACAGTGAGACACAGGAGGCTGGGGGCCTGGGCTGTGCTTCTTAGGGTCTACATGGTGGTGTATTTTGAAAAATTCCCAAGCAGTCATTTGAATTTCCTTGCTCCAAAGCCTATTGAAATCCATGGAAAGAGTCTCTCACACTGGGCTTCAACAGCCTTCAGATCAGGCCCTAAATGCTTAATTTTAATTAAGCAACAAAGCGTCCTGTGGCACTTTATAGACTAACAGAAGTATTAGAGCATAAACTTTTGTGGGTGAATACCCACTTCGTCAGACGCACATTAAATTAAATTTTATTACACATTAAAAAAAAAAATTCCAAAGAGTCAGTCCTGGAAAAATGACAGAATCTGGTCCAATAACTGTCATTCTTTTTATAAACTAAGTTACATGGCTATATAGCCCCTAATTATCTTGTAATCTGCAATGCATACAAAAGCTGTGTGAATATTAATATTTACATACCATCAGGACATGCAGTCTGATTCCTCTGTGCTGTACTTCTGTGAGTGCTATTCCTTCCAAGAAATGCCTGCTGAAGTCAGAAACAAAAACTCAAACGAGGGAATAAAGATGAAGTTTAGCCTCTCACAACAACCAAATGCATTACTGAAATGCCAGAGCTGTGCATGATATAAACTAGAGAAAAAACTGATTTGGGGAAGAGGGGGGCAGAAGGGGCAATGTGTAATAAAGCTCTTGGATTCATATGTGCATATTACTGCACTTCAGTTGTGCATCTCATATGTTCAGGTTTCGTTCTCGAATCTTAAAATATATTTAAGCAGATGAACAGCTTCATTAGATCACAGTGTAATTATATTCTGCTGCCCCAGAATTTTTAAGGCTGCACAGGGAATCTGAGCCTGATAGCTGTCTGTCTGGAATTTAGGCTGGTTGTGTGAGGTTTGATAGGGCTTGTTCATTGATCACATGCATCAGTCGGTTTTGTTCCCTGATCTCTGCTTGTTTTCTGTTATGCTTGTCACCATGGCTCTTGCAACCCTGCTGTTCATCATCATGCAGATCTGCTCACCCTCCACACCAAATTTATGCCTTTCCACCATATGGGCTAATTTCATCCCTTGTTACACCAGGGATTAATTTGGCTCAGTAAGTTTCTTACTGGCCCCAGAGTTGGACCATTCATAGAATCATAGAAATGTAGGGCTAGAAGTGACCGCAAGAGCTCAGGCCCATCGAGAGTACTTTGGGGCTCCAGCACATCATCTTCACTAGGGCCCCACCTGCTCCCACTTCACTTTACTTATACAGATGCTACAGATGTGTTTTAGGAGCCCCTGTTATGTTCTTCTGTACCAGATGTGGCTTGACTATAGAGCTTGGTTGTACATACCAGATGTGTTCATCGTAAGATCCTTTAATGCTCTGCCAGGTATGACTGAGGTTTGTTTAAATAAGGTATTTAACCACAGTGCCACCTAGTGGCTGAATGGTATAATACAGTTTAACATTCCATTACTGCTCCCCCTTTCCGTTCTACATTCCGGCCATTTACAATAGCGCACTTTCCTTGAGGTTCAGTGCGTAACAATCTGTTAAACAGTTCTTAATTGAACTAACTTTCTGATTATACAACCCGTACACGCAACAGCTTGGTCATCTGGTGGTCCATTAGTTGCAATGAAAGGCTCTGGTCAGTCTGGAATCTTTGATTTGTTGTCTTGTTTTGCACTTGCCATCTGTAGAGATGTTCTGTTCTTTGAGGAACAAACTGTAGATGGTGATGGTTTCTGTTGAACTCTCCACTGTTGGTCTCGATCACATATAATCTGGATGCTGAATTCTTTTTCTTTATGAAAGCTGGAGTTGTCCCTCCTTTTTCTCCATCCAATTTGACATGAACACAGTCACCAGGTTCTAAAACTGGCAGTTCTCTGAGTGTCATCTGTTCATAGGCTCTTCTTGCCTTTTTATCCAATTTGGCTACTCTCTTCATGTTTGGCCACATTTGACAGAGATTCTTGTCCAAAGTAGGAACAGTAGTTCTGAGTTGTTTGCTAAACTATATCCAGCAGCTGCTGTTGGTAGAGCCCTGCATGGATACGGAAATGTGGATCCACATCTGCCAGGATTAACCCGTGATCCGCTAGCCACCTTTTACCTGAATCTGCACCCGCAGTAGAAAGATGTTTCACAAGAGCTAGTGACGGGAGCGGGGGAGGGAGTTACGAGTGGGAGTCTTGAAGGAAAGAGGCACTGTGGGGGTGGGGACTGGGTGTAAGGGACAGCACGGGAGTTTGGATCTCGAGGAGAAGGGGTGGCATGGGAGGGCTGAGGCGAGGGGGTGTTGCATCTCATGCTGTTTCTGGGGGCTTGAAAATGATGGGATGCAGCAGCAGTGTGTTGGAGCACAGTGGGGCAGAGGGGGAGCAGCAGTGTGAGTTGGAGCACAGGGGGTGCCATGACCCCACCCACTCCAATCCCTGTGGCCAGAGGCGGGCCCTGCTGCCCAGAAGCTGGCGGGCTGGGACCGTGCCTGGGAGCGCGACCAGTGCTGCCAGGTCAAGTCATGGTGGGGATGCTAGTACGGCCCGAGAGGCCCAAGCTGCTGAACAGGAAGCAGCACAGCGAGAGGGTGCTGGACTGCCCTGACTCCAGCCTGCTGCCCAGCCCCAGCCACTGGCTGGTAGCTGCCAGCCCCCGAGTGCACTGCACCCCCGGGCTGCCTGAGCTGTATACCACAGGCCAGGTGCCACTGGTGAGTAGAGCCCTGCGCAGTTGTGTCTGCATCCATCCCACTATCTGCCAAAATGATCCATGGATATGAAGCAGATATCCATGGATTTGCAGGGCTCTAGCTGATCATAACTCAGAAGAGCAAGGAATAATCTTCCTGTGGTTGGATTTTCTTAGCTGTCTGTACAGTTCTTTCAGCCTCTCCATTTGTTTGTGGGTATTGTGGGCTGCTAGTAATACAATCAAAATGAAATTTAATTTGGAATATCTTAAATTCTTCTGGAGTGAATTGTGACCCATTGTCTGTCAGTAGTTGTTCTGGAATACCAGTCTGACCAACATGCACTCTGTATGCACAGTTTTTGTCTTTATAAGCTGTTTTTGTGGTGAACGGGTCCGTGCAGTTCCGAATACCTGCATGGCTAGTCAGAGCTGTGTCAGGTGACTTCAGCTCTAGGAGGGGTTGATGGTGATTGTAAGTCCCTTCTAAGATGACTGTGAAGTCAGCTCCTGAGTTAATTTTAAAGTTGATAGTCTTGCCAGGGATATTCAATTTCAGTCTCCAAGTAACTTCTGTGTCATCATAAGTGGTAGATCCCAAAGACAATGGATCTTGATTGTCTATAATATGAGTCAACTCCCTGACTGCTTTGGTGTGGCAAATAGCTGCAAAATGTCCATATTTCATGCATGTTCATTCATGCAGAATGTTGGAAATTATTAAGAAAGGGATAGAAAATAAGGGAGAAAATATCATATTGCATCTATGTAAATCCATGTCACACCCACATCTTGAATACTGCATGCAGATGTGGTCGCCCCATCTCAAAAAAGATATATTGGAATTGGAAAAGGTTCAGAAACAGGCAACAAAAATGATTAGGGGTATGGAACAGCTTCAATATGATGAGAGATTAATAAGACTGGGACTTTTCAGCTTTGAAAAGAGATGACTAAGGGAGGATATGATAGAGGTCTATAAAATCATTATGGGTGTGGAAAAGAATAAGGAAGTGTTACTTACTCTTTCTCTATAACCAAGAACTAGGAGCCCACAATGGAATATAATAGGCAGCAGGTTTAAACAAAGCCAAAAAGCGACGTATGTTCTCAGCACAATGATTAGTCAACTTATGGAACTTTTGCGCAGATCTGTAATGTGGATGAAGGCAATATTGTAACAGGGTAAAAAGAACTGGATAGTTCATGGAGATAGGTACGATCAATGAAATTAGCCAGGATAGACAGGAAGGATGGTGTGTCCTCTAGCCTCTTGTTTGCCAGAAGTGGGAATGGGCGAAAGGGGATGATCACTTGAGTTACCCTGCTCTACAGCCAAATGCTTGAAATAAAGTATGTCAAACTTTACTAATTCTGGGTCACTGAGAACGAAAATGATGCTTAAATTGTTGATTGGCTCTAGTCTAGCTGTGGGCTCCAGACTCACAACAGTGATCTCCTGGCAGGTGATTTAGGGTTTCCAATTTCCGTGACCGTCAAAAGGATCTTGTCCCATTCTTCTCATGGGAAGGTGATCTGTAGCCTGCAGCAACATCGATGGTGTGATGGCAGCCACTCAACATCGTTCACGATGCCAGATGAGTGAGAGACTGTTCATTGATTCATCAAAGACGAGTCTTAAAGCTGATTTGCTGGCATAATGGCAATGTTTTTGCCATCAATTCCAGTAGTCATGGAGTCCAATGAAGGAAATCTATACACATGAAACAACTTTTGAGGTGCATAAACTGTGACCAACATCAGTGGCACTTTGTGGCAATTTGAAGATTGGTGCCCTCTTGCTGTGGTCTGCAGACTGGATCACAAAGTACTGCGTTTCTGCGAATGGGATGTTGTGCAAAGAGATTCCCACTACAGTCAAAAAGATGGCCACTCCAACAGTCATTGAGCCTGGGGAAAAGTGTTCAGCATCCACCACTTGCGAATCAAGAAGATTTGTTACCACCCTTACACATCAAGCTGGGTCTGAGAAGAGACTTTGTCAAGGGCCATTGACAAAACAAGCAGCTCTCAGTACCTTCATGGAAAATTCCAAGGTTAAGTGAAGCTAAGATAAAGAAGGTGTCTTTGTTGGTCTCAGATTCGTGAACTCTTCGAATGACATTGGACCATGCACTGCGTGGCAAGGAAAAGACAGCATGGAACGCCTTCCAGTTAGTGCAATAAATTCTGCGGGAAACAACAGGCAGACAACACAGATTGTTGGTGGAAAACCTCCTCAAGCATACAAAAGCCTTTCGTTTGCAACAATATCACTAAAGATACATTTTTGCACTCTCATCTAGATTTTTTTCCACCAACGCGGGCAGTGGAGCAACGAGCACGGCGAGACAATTCACCAGACATTGGCAACAAGGGAGAAACTGCTATCAAGGCAAAAGGAGCCCATCAATGTCGCAGAGACTATTGGCTGGACATGACAAGAGGCTCCATTTAATGAATACAAGAGACAAGCCAAGAAGCGCTGAGTAGACACTGAGTACGTAAACTATACTAATAGTTTGCCTTTTGTTTCATAATAAATTTTATTATATACCTTTTCTGATTTTTAAAGTGTACATAAACAGGACAGGTAAATATTACATGTTAAAGCAAACCAATAAGCCATTGGAAAGACCTAGGTTACAATTTATTTAAACTCTACTATCATACACAATATACATAGACATAAAATGTAAAAACTTAAATATCTTAGAAACAGTAGCCAATCAGTTGTTTTAATTGTCATATTTGAATTCAGCACATCAAAATACATAATAAATACCACACTTTATCTCTGAAGCAGACGACTTCTCAAAAATTGTAGACCAGTGTTACCTGTTCTGTTCATTCCCTCTGGGGCACCTGGCATTGGTCACTGTCGGAAGACGGAATACTGGGCTAGATGGTCCTTTGGTCTGACCCAATATGGCTGTTCTTATGTATTGCACCATGCGCCTCTGGCTGGTCATGCTTCATTTCTTGGATTATGACTTTTTCAACACCTTGTGTGTAGACTGGAATTTGTCCCTCTTAGCCTGGAAATTCTCTGTCCTTGTCTCATGGATTTTATGATAATGACTTTTACCACTCAAGTGTCTGATCATATCAAAGCTAGTTTCAAGTTTTCCTCTGCCTTTGTTCTGTTGTTTGACTAATTCTGACTGCTTTGCTATCTATATAGCTGTGACTAGAGTAAGTCTCTTCAACTGTAGCTGGTGTGAAAGATTTTTATCTAGTGCTTTCATGTTTTGCATTCCTACAATCACAGTTTTCAGCCAATGTACGCAGGGCGCTTATAAAACATTCATCGTTTTCCCTGGTTATTGAATTGTCTGGTGAAAACAGGATCTGGATAGGAAATGATGTAGGAGCTGGCTACACCTAGGAATCTCCAGCTGGCTGGCTACACTGGCTTTCTAGCCCCTCTGTACCACCAGGGCAATGCAAAGAAGCAAGTCTAGGGAAAAGACTCTGACTCAATCTCCATTAATATTACATATGTCATCACAAACAAAAGTGTAGTGACATATGTAATATTAATGGACACACTTCAACTCCTAGCCAAACTGTGATTATGGTAACAGAGTGTCTCAGGTTCACATCCAGCCCAAACATGTCTTGATGTGTGACATGTCGTCTCTGGGACTGGATGCTGCACTTGTGGGGGAGTGGCCTTGATCTCCTAGGCTGTTTTTCACTTCTAACGTCTATGATGCTGAGGTAGATAATATTGTTGATCATCCATGCAGGTTGATTGAAAATAACTATGGTTTCAATATTTGGGCCTAAATTGTACTCACATAAGAGTCAATGCACACACAATCAGGGAACTATATTCTTGTGAGATCAGAACAGCTCATTATGCATGCAGTTGGGGTACTTTGGTTTGTGTTTCTCTCTTTTCAACCTGCAAATATGTGGTTTCCACATGTGAGGTCCCTGTTTTAGAAATAGATTTATGTTTATTAATAATTTTAAATATTTGTTTATTGTACATATTTTTGTTATGGTGACATTATATAAGCAGCTCAGTGGGAGGTACCCCTTTAAGAATAAGGTGGGGGCACAGTGAGTGAGTGACTGCAGGGTTAGAGCATGTAGAAGGTGTCCTGTGCTGCAAGAGGAGGCTGGACTGTAGCCAGTTCTCTCTGAGGGGATGTCTGTGGGCAAACTCCTAAAGAAAAAGTGTGAATTCCCAGAATAAACAAAGTTCTTGGTTTAAAAAAAAACAAAACTGAGTCATGTGATGGTGTAATATGTGCAGGCACATTTTTTGCAGGGACACCTTATATTCAGAGGTTTGCAAATTTGGCCCTAAATTTCTTATCTAATAATGCTTAAAATGTTGGTTGTTAGGAAGTAGATTTCTAGTCCAAGCATTTAAGAGATAGAGATAGAAACTATATTCCTCTGTGACTGGTTAGGGGCACTCTTTCCTTGTCTTTATCGGAGCTCATTAGAAGTTGCTAAAAGCTATGACTAAGGGTATGTCTGTGCTTCAGAAATCCGGGGCAGGGAGTCTGAGACCCGGTCAACTAACTCCTGGGGCTCACATTACTGGGCTAAAAATAGCACTGTAAATGTTTGGGCTTGGCTGGAGCCTGGGCTCTGAGACCCATTTCCCTTGCTGGGTTTCAGAGCCCGGGCTCCAGCCTGAGCCTGAATGTCTATACTGCTGGTTTTAGCTCTGTAGTGTGAGCCCGAGTCAGTTGACCTGGATGCTGACACATGCTGCCGCAGGCCATTTTTTGCAGTGTCAATGTACCCTGAGCCACTCGTTGGTCATTCATATTGTTCAGAATCAGATCTCATTATAGGGACTTTATGGGTGAAGTGTCCAGGTATCATAGTGATGAGTGCCGTACAAGAACCAGATAAAAAAGGATATGGGATATGAACAATTCCGTTGGTTTCTATGTCTGACAAACCTTGAGTTCCATGCTGGATCAGTTGCACTAATTTTTCGCCTTTTATTTAGACTCTTTTTCTTTGCCATAAGGCTGGTGGGAATTATGTTTGTTAAGGATGGGGAGGGAAGTTCTGTTTCTCTGACAAGCTCACTTTTCTCTAGGTACTGCTGAATTATGCCTGCCAGGGCTGGCTTTACCCCTTCAGTTCATAAATATGCTTCCGAAAAGTAAATCTGCAGAACTGCTGCTTAGCCAGTCGGTCCCCAGCCTATAGCAGAGCATGGGATTCTTCTGTCCTTAGTGCAGGACTCTGCACTTGTCCTTGTTGAACCTCATCAGATTTCTTTTGACCGAATCCTCCAATTTGTCTAGGTCACTCTGGACCCTATTCCTACCCTTCAGCATATCTACCACTCCTCCCAGTTTAGGGTCATCCGCAAACTTGCTGAGGGTGTAGTCTATGCCATCCTCTAAATCATTAATGAAGATGTTGAACAACATCAGTCCCAGGACCGACCCCTGGGACACTCCGCTTGATGCCGGCTGCCAACTAAACATTATTGATCACTACCTATTGAGTCCAATGATCTAGTCAGCTCTCTAACCACCTTATAGTCCATTACTTCTTTAACTTGTGGGCAAAAATACTGTGGGAGATGGTATCAAAAGCTTTTCTAAAGTCAAGGTATATCTCATCCACTGCTTTCCCCATATCCGCAGCACCAGTTATCTTATCATAGAAGGCAATCAGGTTGGTCAGCCATGACTTGTCCTTGGTGAATCCATGTTGACTGTTCCTGATCACTTTCCTCTCCTCCAAGTGTTTCCAAATGGATTCCTTGAGGACCTGCTCCATGATCTTTCCAGGGACAGAGGTGAGGTTGATCGGTCTGTAGTTCCCCGGGTTCTCCTTCTTCCCTTTTTTTAAAGATGGCACTATATTTGCCTTTTTCCAATCATCCAGTACCTCCCCTGATCACCATGAGTTTTCAAAGATAATGGCCGGTGGCTCTGCAATCACATCAGCACCCTCAGATGCATTGCATCCAGCCTCATGGTCTTGTGCATGTCCAGCTTTTCCAAATAGTCCTTAACCTGTTCTTCCATCACTGGTAGCAAAAATATGGTCAAAATGTGGGTTTAATACTAATTATCTTATTATAATTTACTATAAATAGAGTAGCTCCTAATTTATGGGGCGTTCCATATACCAAAAGACATAGCTTAAAGGAAGGTCCCTACACCCATTCCTTAATCAAGGGACTGATCCCCCATTGGTATTATTTCATCTGAGGAATGTGATTATAAATGTAAAGTTCTTATACTGTAATTCTTTTGTGCATGCTTGCTTTACTTTTATCATATAATAAAATTTTGAATTTCACCACTTGTATCACTCAAGGTTCTTAGACTGATTTAAGTAAATCACCTATAATCAAATCAAGGACCAAACTTTGATTATATTATTTTAAATTTTGCATCTGAATATATTAATGGAAATACCTAAATAAAAGGTAACACAGGGAGGGTAGTGCAGTTGTCAGTAGTGACTGGGGAAGGGTGAGGAAAATTGGTTTTGGGGAGCTGTTTATGCTACACAGTGTGTCTGGCAGGACAGAGGAAAATCACCAAGCTTTGGTATCTAACTCCACATTCAGACACACACCTGCCAATCATTCAAATTAGTCTCACCTCCCCATCACACAAAATTCCAAATGACAGCATGTATTTCCAATTTCAAAATAAAAGATTGAACTTGTCAGAGTTCTTTTCGGAAGGGGCCCAATTTGGTGCATTGAGATAGGCAGAGCAAATTCATGCTTCAGTGAAAATAAAAATTGAATTCCAGCATGTTGCAAAATGCTCACTCAGATTTATCAGAATGTAGTTTTAAAGAGAGAAAAGTGCTGACTCGTGGACATTAAAAAGCTGGTGGTAGCAATAAACTTCTGCACTTAGCTTGGCGTATGGTAGCTCCACTGTCAGTTACAAGAAACCTTTTCACTTTCACCGTACACGGCACAGACCAGAGGACAAATGAACAAATGAAACCTGTAGCCTTTATAAAATGATAGGTACTGGGCTAGATAAACACACAGAGACACAATATTTCTCAATGGTTTTAATGATGTCCACCTATACCACCTTTATTGTGTGTTTATCCTAGAAGAAGGATTGTTTTGGATTTTAGAACTGTCTTTGCTCTTAGAATTCACATGCTACATCCTGTAAAGTGTTCAGTTGCAAAATGGCATTTTACAGCTAGGCTTGGGAGTCAAGAATGGTGTGAACCCTGTGATCTTCCCATAGAATCATAGAAGATTAGGGCTGGAAGAGACCTCAGGAGGTCATCTAGTCCAACCCCTGCTGAAAGCAGGACCAACCCCAGTGAAATCATCCCAGCCAGGGCTTTGCCAAGCTGGACCTTAAAAACCTCTAAGGATGGAGATTCTATCAGCTCCCTAGGTAATCCATTCCAGTGCTTCACCATCCTCCTAGTGAAATAATGTTTCCTAATATCCAACCTAAACCTCCCCCACTGCAACTTGAGACCATTGCTCCTTGTTCTGCCATCTGCCACCACTGAGAACAGCCCAGTCCATCCTCTTTGGAACCCCCCTTCAGGTATTTGAAGGCTGCTATTGAATCCCCCCTCAGAGACTTATTTAGTCTCTTCTGCAGACTAAATAAGTCCAGTTCCCTCAGCCTCTCCTCATAAGTCATGTGCCCCAACCCCCTAATCATTTCCTTTGCCCTCTGCTGGACTTTCTCCAATTTGTTCACATCCTTTCTGCAGTGGGGGTCCCAAAACTGGACAATACTCCAGATGTGGCCTCACCAGTGCCAAATAGAAGGGAATAATCTCTTCCCTCAATCTGCTGGCAATGCTCCTACTAATGCAGCCCAATATGCAGTTTACCTTCTTGGCAACAAGGGCAGACTGTTAACTCATATCCAGCTTCTCGTCCACTGTAATCCCCAGGTCCTTTTCTGCAGAACTGCCACTTAATCAGTTGGTCCCCAGGCTGTAGCAGTACATGGGAGTCTTCCTTTCTAAGTGCAGGACTCTGCACTTGTCCTTGTTGAACCTCATCCAATTTCTTTTGGCCCAATCCTCCAATTTATCTTAAGTGATGGGACCTCAAACCATTCCAGAGTGGCAGGAAGGGCAGTCGGTGGAGCAGAGCGATGAGCAAGCACCCAAACAGCAGAGCAAGCAAGGTGCTGTCTTGCCCCTGCCTCAACCAGGCTGGGAGGTGAACTCTGAAAATGCACCTCTGAACTCTGGGTCTGCACTGACCAAGGACGACGCCTGTGAGTGGAGTGTGGTGAAGGGAGGGGCACATTAAAGGACCTTTTGGTTGCTGGACTTAAGAACCTGAGGCAAAAGGACACTGTCCAACTAACTCTGGGGTGGATGTCTTGTTCATGGGTTTATGCTTATGAATCCTACTTGTGGCATTTCCCCAACTTAATGCTGGGTTACTTATCTCCTTTTATTAAAAGTTTCTTTTCTACACTGGGATTCTGTGCTTGTGAGA
This sequence comes from Chelonoidis abingdonii, assembly GCF_003597395.2. Lineage (NCBI taxonomy): Eukaryota > Metazoa > Chordata > Testudines > Testudinidae > Chelonoidis > Chelonoidis abingdonii. The sequence continues at coordinate 28,160,592 of NC_133774.1, forward strand.
GGGGAAGTATTGCGTCTTAGAGGTACCCGGGGTGGTGTGTAATGGTTTATGTAAATAGTTACATATTATGTTAGAGAAGGCAAGATCAAAGAAGTATGCCTTTCACTTGGAATAGAAAATGGTGAGGTTTGTGATGCTTCTTAGTTCCTGTGGGAGGTATTCCACAGTCTTGGACTGTCCACTGGAGAAAGTTTTCTCTTGTACAGATGAGTTTTAATCTTACTTGTTGTTGAGAGTTCTGTTGTGCCAGAGGAGATCAATCTTGGCCTTCATCCCAGAGTTTTAGTCTCTTTTAGATATTCTGGACCCACAGCATGTAGCACTTGGAAGATAAGGACCAAGACATGGAACTTGATTAAAAATTCTGTGGGAATCCAGTGTAGGGAGTGGACAGGCTAGTGCTCATGGTAGCCTGTGGTGTTTGGGAAATGCACTTCAGCATTGTGTAATAATTGGAATGTCCTAAGCCACCAACGTTTTCATGCCCAGGAATATCATATTGCTGTAGTCCAGCTGAGAAGTGAGGAAAGCATGGATAACTGAGGCCAGATCTTCATTCAAAGGGGTGGGATTGAGTCTCCTAACCAATGGAAATAGTTTGAAAGCATTATTTGGAGATGCTATTATGTGAGAGCTCAGTGTCAGCCAGGAATCCAAGAGTACTCCTGGACTAGAGACTGAGTTGACTAATTATGTGTGTGTACCTTCAACCAAGGGAGACTGCGAATTCCTCAAAATACTTTCCTATGCCAACGAGGATCACCTCTGTCTCTCAGGTTAAGCTTCAGCCAGCTGCTGTTCATCATGAGCTTATCTCATCCAAGCACTGGGCCATCTTGGTGATAGTCTGTGGTGAAGGACAGGTAGAGCGGTGTGACATCAGCATATTACTGACAATTGAGTCCATGTAGTCTGTGATCAGTTCCAATAGTGACTGCATGTAGATGTTGAAGAGGACCGGAGAGAGAATTGATCCTTGTGGGTCTCCACAAATGAGGACACTAGTGGTGGAGGCAAGGCCATCCTTAGGCATATGCAGCTGTGAAGGGTACCTGAAAATTTGGGGCAACACTGGGTCTTAGTGTCCACCCTCTTGGCTCTTCCTATCCCTGTTCTGACCCTTCCTGCAGGTTCCCACAGATGGCTGCTCTAGCCAGGTGAGTCTTCCTGGGGAGGGAATTTAGTAGTTAAAAGTGAAAAAACCTCCAGCCTGCCAGACCTATTAGCACAACACTGAAACTGTTAAAGAGCCATTCAAGTGGTAATGAAGCCATTTAACAGGCATTTGCCAACCCCCAGGTATATACTGTCAGTTTCTGAATTTGTTGACAAAAACAGCTGTGCATTACTGTAATACAGGGGTAGGCAACCTATGGCATGCATGCCGAAGGCGGCATGTGACCTGATTTTCAGTGGCACTCACACTGCCCGGGTCCTGGCTCTGCATTTTAATTTAATTTCAAATGAAGCTTCTTAAACATTTTAAAACCTTATTTACTTTACATACAACAATAGTTTAGTTATATATTTATAGACTTATAGAAAGAGACCATCTAAAAATGTTAATGTATTACTGGCTCGCAAAACCTTAAATTAGAGTGAATAAATGAAGACTCGGCACACCACTTCTGAAAGGTTGCCGACCCCTGCTGTAATACTTACTCAGAACATGTTAGTCTACACTACAGGACCTTAGTTTAAAATTTGCTTTAAAAATATTTTATTATTGAGTTGGTGAAGATTACAAAATCACATCTCTAAAAAATCCTTGCATGGATTTTTAGAGGCACAATCGTCTTTAGCTTTAAATGCTTGGATCTTCAGACATATAGTTTTTTAAATAAATCCTTCCAAAGACCACCCTTATCTAAAATACTCATTTTCATTTTAATTACTATAGTAAAAAAAACTTTCTTCCAAAGTCTTCCTGTCCTTTCCATCCATCTTTCTCCCTTCATGCCCCCCCTACCCCGCACACCATTGTAGAGCACCCTTAAAGGGACAACACTCCTTTCCTTCCAGATAGCTGGACAAAGAGTTTCGCTTTCTTTACTTCTGACTATCTGATGAACTAGTTTTAAGAGGACCTGCCAGCAAAATCAGTACCTTAGTAAGATATAAAATCCTTGTTATACCTAAAATCTTTGGAAACATATTTTCTTAAAGTTGGTGAAATTTCATAAACATGTCTATTGTTATGGGGATCACACGAAGTAAAATAGGGTTCCCTTTTTCTAAAAGCAGTGAATATTGTTATGAACATACTAAACCTCTGTGACTGATTAATTTAAAATAATGTCTTTGTTTCAGTGAGTTAAATATGTAGTAATCTGGAATGATTACCTTATGAAGGCTTAAGAGTACATTTAAAATATAAAATCAGCTTAGAAATACTGATTAAGAAAATATAAAACAGAGAAGAGCTGCATCATGCATTCCATAATATTTAATGTTATATTCAGCAAGACAGCTGACTTGCCCTCACTACAAACTTTTGCAAATAAATTTCTGACAAACTTCAGGGCATATCAAAAAACTTGTGATGACATTTTTTATTCCCAAATTTAGTGCTTTTAATTAGGTACCTTCCGCATGTCCAGTCTTCACCATCTGGCATGCAGTGGAAAACATGATCCATTTTCTTTAGAAAGAAATTGCAGAAGTGTGTTTTTTCAAATGTCATTTGCTTCATTTGGGTTCAGGGATTTGGCTGGAAGGGGGTGAGCAGGGTGTGGGAGGGAAGAGAGGAGGGAGACAGTGTGGGGGGCAGGGCCTGGGAAGAGTGGGGGCGAGGCCTGGGGCAGAGCAGGGGTGGAATATAGGCAGGGCCACAGCCAGAAGAAGTGGGCTGAGAAGCCAGCCTCCCCAAGCAGCAGCTTCACCCACTGCCCATGACAACAGATAAGAGCGGGTTGGCTCCCGCACACCCAGTGAGCACTGCAGTCTCCTTAGGCAGGGGCCGTATTCACAGAGCTGAATGCGCTGATGCCGTGCATTCTGTGTGGGGGAGAGGGTATGGGGGTCTCTATGGGAAACTGTGACTCGTCTAGGTATCATTTGCTGCCTCGTCTTGCTGTCAGGTAGAGGGGCAGTGCTTTAGTAATACCGCGTAGGGCCCCGTAAATCTTAAGGATGATCTGTGTGGAGGTGCAGCTTCCCATCAGTATTTATTGGTGTCTCCCTCTAGGAAGGACTAAAACCATCTTAGCACATTCCCTGGACTCCTGTCACCCCTGATCAACCAGGCTGAATGCTGCAGCGAGGTTCAAGAGGATGAGAATCAATGTTTGTCCTCTGTCCATTGATGGGAGGAGATCATCCATCAGTCCCACTAAAGTGGTTTCAGTTCCATGTCCTGCTCTGAATTCAGACTGTGCTATGTCTAGAGTATTAGCTTCAGTTAGATGAGCTTGTAGTTGGCTTTTGGTTAATTTCTCTAATGAGCTTGCTCGGAAACGGGAGGTTTGACACAGAGTGGTAGTTATCTACAACCAATATATCCAGGGTGGGTTTCTCCAGTGTTGGCTTGACTATGGCATGTTTGAAGGAAGATGGGAAGATTCAAGTCCAGGTGTGGATTCTGAAAATTGACCCTCCAAAGTTCGATGGGCTTCAGTTCCAGGGATATAGACTGAATCCATCTTCAGCTGTGTCTGAAATTTCCTTTCATTAAACTATGTGAAATGCATTAGCAGTTTCCATATCACAAAAACTGGTAGCCTTGCCAGAGAGGTGAAAGACTGAATTCTGTACAGACCAAATTTTCACCTTCCCCATAGAGCTGGTCCCTCAGAAATGGTCAAGACATATTTGTCAGAGCAGTGTGAGAGAACTGCTGTAGAATCTGTTGGGTATCTGCATAGCTGGGCTGCCAATCTGGCTCTCACAAATATGTTTCCAAATGGAAGAAAAACATTTAAATGACATTTCACCCCATGCTTCTCTCAGCTGTTTTCATCAAATGAGCACTGGTGTAGGACAACATCCTGATCCAAGCTTTCCTTCTTCCCACCCCACTCCTATTCAAGTCCAGATACAAGCTTGAACATGGCTTTTCATTTCTGCAGCTCCATAGATGCATATTTCCAACTGGAAAAAAACAGTTGGCTTGATGACACTAATCAACAATTTTTAGCCCTGGGTTACTCTGCATCTCATGCTGAATGAATTCATTCAGGTTCACAGGGAGAAAGGGCTGACCAGGCAGCAAAAACCTTGGGAGTTTGATTACTGCAGCTCTTTGGAAAGGCCCACAGGTGGCTGCAGTTCCAGTTCCAGTTAGGTTGCCTTTTCTCATGATAAAAATCACTTACTAAAACTACAATTTGTATGGTACAGCAAATACCATCCTGTGGCCAGTATACTAAAAAAGACCATTTTTTTAAAACTTTGGGTATTATTATGGCAAATTCTGTTTTTCAGCCTCTACGAAAAACTTTTCCATTTAATTTATTTGATTTTTTTCACAAAGGAGATATTCCAGCATTTTTAAAAGTGATTTAATTTTGGTAGATGAAACTGTACACTACTAGCAGCAGAACTATTGGTCAAGATTTTCAAAACTAGGTGCTAAATGTCAGCGCCTAAATCCCTTACTTAGGTGCCTAAATAAGTGACCTGATTTTAAAAGTGCAGAGCGTCTGGTTGCTTGCATTTACGTCACTGGGAACTGCTGGGTGCACAGCACTGTTGGAAATCTGATCACTTATTTTGTTACTGACCTAAGTACTGAAAGAATCTAATGATAAGTGTCCAGTTTTGAAAATTTTGGCCCTTATACTGGCTGCAAACTAGAGTTGGGCTTGACCTAAATCTCAATATTGAACACCCTGGCTGTTAGCAGTATTCAAAATCTCAACCTTGATTCTAATTTTGCAAATGTCCCCTGTCTTTATAGCAGGCTAATCCAAAATTCCAGAGCTAAACAATTCTAAAATGTAGTTTTCAAAGTCTGGGTCAGGATTCTGTGGCTTGAAACCCTCTGTATTTCCTTCCCTTGATAAATTATATTCCTTGAAACAAAAATCAGTTGACCTAATGCTGACTGTTTCTGTATGTGCTAGCTGTTTAGAAAGGCTAACACCCAAATGATTACATTATCCTTTGAAGTGAACACTCTCCTAAAGATAAATGGTTGATTTAACACCTCAGTTGCTGCTATTGCTTTAGTCTGTCTGGTTGAGGTCTCCACAGGGCCAAAGTGCATTGTTTTATAGGTTGGAGGTTATCTTCACATCTACAAGGGCAGAACACTTCATTTCCTTTTTTTCCGCTCCCTCCCCTCCCCCCAAAGGTTTGGATTCAGGAGAATGTAGGAAAACATGTGGCAAGGCCCTGAATCTCCAGAATTTCCACACCTGACCTGTCTACATGGATTACAAGATTTTTGATTCATGCAGCCAAAATGGATTCAGGTGATTTATCAGTGTCAGACAGAAAATCAAACATGAAGGACCCCAAAAGGCTTTAAGGTTGTAGATAATTTGCCAGATTCTGAACAGTTTGTTTGCCTCTTGTTCTGTTTTTAAACAAATTGAACAGTTATGGCCAGGGTTTTCAAAAGCACTCAATGTAGCCCCGACTCTGCTCCCACAGCTCAGAGATAGGCCAATGCTAAGTGGTTAAAATGCCAGTGGCTTGGCTACGCTAGAGTTCTTACTGTTGCTACCATCAAGGGAATTGCATCAATGGTAGCATGCTGGGATTTTTTTTAAAGGGTTAGTGTAGGATATATTCACAGACAACACTCTATCAGAGATTCACTATAATAATAATTTGCTGGATTCACCTAGCTTTTTTCATTCAGATCTCAAAATGATTTATAAATATGCATTCAGCTTCGCAACACTTCTGTAATGTAGGCAAGTTTCACTATAGTCACATTATAGATGGGGTATCTGAAGCAGGAGAGGGCAATAGAAGTGTCAGTTGGGACCCAGACTTCAGGTACTCCAAATCAGTTTGAAAACACTGCCATTAAACCTGTTCCTGGTAGGTCTAATGAGTAGGTTGAAATAGCAAAGGCCACTCTGCTCTATCTAAAGTTGTACCCCCACTCTTTGTATAACCAGTGGTATTGCACCAGTGGGTGATATTAAGAGAAAATGTAGATCAAGATTTTCAAAAGTGCCTAGTGAATGTGAATGCCTCCACTTTTGGATGGGTAACTTGGGACACCTTAAAGGAGTGTGATTTTCAGAGAGCACCCAACCTCAGCAAATCAGGCCTCTTTAAAGAATGTCAGTTTGAGCACCTACCTTCACTAGTCACTTCTGAAAATCTTGGCTCATGTAGATAACCTTGTTGGATCCCTCAGGCCTTATTTTTGACTCTCATGCCTCACTCGCAGAACAGAATACAGTCCTGAAGGGATTAACCTTATAGAAAAGCAAGGTATTTGCAAGTTCACAAGCCTTTTAGGGCCACTCTCACAGGCCTTTCCATCTAGCCCAGAAGGAATTTGACCATCCACAAACAGATTTGTTCTAAAAGGACTTACAGATCACAACTAATGTTTGTCTCATGGGAGATAAGAGACATGCTTTGCTGTGAAGCACACTGACTATCAGAGGATATGATTGATTTCCACCGTGCGTAAAAGACTAGCTCACAAACTAAATTATATCTTGCCGCAAGATGGAGACAAACTGCACATGCCAAGATGATCCACCAAAGTAACTTACATCTGAAGCACAAAGGAGGCCTGTGCACAACAAGTTCATCTTTTTGTAACACAAGAGGAGTTTAAGGAGGCTTTGTGGGAAACAACAACAAAAAGACACAAATGCTTAGGACATGCCTGGAATTCACTGATGTAATTTTGGGCAAGCATCTAATATCTGGCCATTTAGTTACATCAAAAGAATAGCAAAATCCTTGCCTGGAAACATCAACAGATGCAAAGAGGACTATCTGAAAATGGGCAATGCATCCTGTTTTGAAACAACAGGACAAGGTAATTCTCATTATTCATCTGGAAATGTTTGAGGGAGTTTAGCTTGTGCAAAGCCTTCTGTGGTTTCTTGGTGTTGCCAGCAGCCACTCAGTTTGTCTGTGACTGCAGTGCATTGTGTCCTTGGCAATGGATGGGAAAAAATTACTTGTGACTCTTGTTAAAGCTCTTATAAAATGCTTTGTTAGAGAGAAAGAGAGTAAGACATCTTAAAAAATTGCAAAGTTGCTTTTTCTAGTTTTGCATGAATGGTCAAACAGGCTTGCCCTCCCTTTCTATCTCCAAGGCTACTTGTCTCTTTGCAGGGAGACCAGGGAGGGAATCACACTGATGGTAGAAAGAAAAACAACCCTGGAGTGTAACACCCCTCAGGTACTGGAGTGCAAGAAATCCAGATCTAAATCTGAATTTTTCAGCCCAAATTTTTGTAAATGTGTGTTTTTATACACTGTGTAATTAACCTATTGAACTCATTTCCACAAAATATCATTGAGACAAAATGCTTAGCAAGATTTATAAAAAGGATCAGACATTTCATGGATGCGTAGTTGCATTAGACAGAAATATAATTTCTAGAAGGGATATAAACCCTTATACTTCAGGGAAGAGCCCACCATTAACTAGGTAAGCAAGAAACTTCCCCCATAGGCAGGTTATTCTGTAATAGTCAATTAAGGAGTTTCTTGAACCTTCCACTGAAGCACATGGTGCTAGCCCTGTTGGAGACCGGATCCTGGACTGGATGATTTCCTGAACCAAACAGGTATAACAATACCCATGATCCGGTGTAAGAAAAATATTTACCATGTGCTGCACTGCTGTGTTTATTCATAGGCCATGGCAGGCGTCACAGTATCTTTGTTTTAATAATTCCTTCACACAATGTCTGGCTAATTGAAACCAGGAAAGAAATTGAGAAATCTTTAATTTGACACCTTCAAATAATAACAATGTCACAGAAAATAATTTTTGCTTTTAAACTTTTTGAATGTCACTTTAAGATTTAACTGAATTTAAAGGGACTTAAGCACATGCTCAAAATTAAACATACACTTAAGTGCTGTGCTGAATGATGGCCTAAGTAACTTTAAATGACCAACAGGATCTAATTTTGAACTATCTCAAATTAATTTACTCAATTACTTTGGCAAATCCAAAAAGTGTCCAAGCCAGGGTTTAGCTTTCTCGTGCCTCTGAATTGCCTCTACTTCTTATTTTTCCTCTATAACTCAATCTACTCTTGAGGCAGCACTGTGAGTTTGTAAACAAACAAACAACCCCTCCCCCCAATAAGAAAAATGAACCATAAAATAATTTTCCTTCTCTATTGAATCATCTGCTAGAAGAATGTAACAGTAGAAAGGAGACACGTATCAGGAGGTAGCCATGTTAGTCTGTATCCACAAAACAACATGGAGTCCAGTGGCACCTTAAAGGCTAACAGATTTATTTGGGCATAAGCTTTCTTGGGTAAAAAAAACTTATTTCTTCAGGTGCACCATCTCCTTATTGTTTTTGTAGAAAGGAGAGGCAAGGTGGGCAAGATAACTTTTTTTTTTGACCAATTTCTGTTTGCGAAATGACAAGCTTTCTAGCTACACAGCGCTCTTCTTCAGAAAGTTTCTCTCTTTCACTAACGTAAGTTGGTTCAGTAAAAGATATTACCTCACCCACTTTGTCTCTCTAATATCCTGGGGCCAACACCGCTACAACAGCACTGCTTATAGCAATAGGAAGGAGGCAGTTTTCTCTACAAGATTTTTCTTTAGCGGGAAATGGCATCTCTGACATGAATGACTGACTGATTTCAGGAAATAAATTCTGCAGCTAAATTTGATGTCTCATACAAGCTCAGATATCTCTTCATGCATCTAAATGTCAATAACTCGCCTTTCAATTTAAGTGTCAGAAACAGTGTTAGCATAATGATTGATTTGGGATCATGCCAATTCTTCTTCTCAGCTTTCTACTGTCCCGTTAGAATGGCCTGTGGCTTGGAATTCATTAAGGCTGCAGGTTTTCTGACTGGATTCAGTTGTTTTTGAGGAACAAAGCTCAAAGAACTCCCCCTGTCATAGTAGAAGGGAGCAGTGCCACCTCTGTGGTATCTTCTGCAAGATCTTGTGGAGACCCCTCTGTGAATGCAGGAACCTGTGCCTAGGGAGACAGTGACCAATGGCAGGTCTGGAAGAATGTACACACTGTAGGGTTTCCATTCAAAGTTAATTGTAATGGAGCCTTTTGTGTGCTATTTCGTCTTGCTAAAGGGATTCAGAGGGCAGTGACAGGCCTGGGAGGCCCTGGAGTCAGATGGGGCCTAGAAGAGGTAGGAGGAAGTTGGGGGGCACAACCAGAATTTTTCTAACGTGGAGGCCCAGATTACCTGCTAGGTAGCAGAGGTCATTTAGGCATATGGGCCTAAAAGTCTCTATTTGTACATATACATAAAATTAAAGTACTAAATCAAGGTGTCAGGGTGTGAGTGCAAGATTGCCAATCACATTCTCTACCATGATAGGCCAACCACTATGTACTTTCAGTAGTGCTAATCTAGTAAGTCAGCTTTCTCCCACAGTTGATCATGCATAGCTCTTTATTCGCTGGAAAGCACCAGAGAGATCCTTCAGCATAACAGTTGAACTAGCAGCATAGCCATAACTTGTGGCATTTCAGTGTGTCAGTGTTTTGAGCACATTTGGTGGCATTTCTTCTACTGGACTATTTGCCCATTTGAGGTGCCACCTGTCTACTTCAGGAGCAACCACAGTGAGATGTGCTATATCTGCCTATTACATCTCCAGTGAGACAAAATGATTGTCACCAACTTCATCACCATAGTAGAATTAGTTAATACTTCATGTTCCTAATTCCCGTGAAATGGACTTTTTGAAAAAGTCAATTTGCAAATTAGTAACAACACCTTATAAAATATACTCTGTAATGGCATAACTAAATTAGCTCCATTATTGATTCATCAAAAGAGTCAGCCAGGTGCTTAGGCAACAAGTACCAAAGATGTCTATATCCCTCACATAAATCTGCAAAACAATTGGTTGATTCAATGATCACAAAGTTGAGATATGGTGAAGGATTTATTGTTGATAGAAGTCTTCTGGTCTTCTGTACAGTAGTTGCTGTGATGTCTCTCTATCTGCTTGCTTTGGAGTCCCCATAGGAATGTTCAGTTCTTCATATATGCTATCTAACTGCTTTGGTAAAGAGGGAGCTAAACAATGTTTCATGGTTATCTCATAAATTTTTTAATATATGGATATGGGCTATACTATTATGGTCACCACTTTTATAAGACTATGATAAATTTTGTATGAAGTATGCCTTGTGAGGTATCACTTGAAAACTCATAATCTGCTGAACATTATTGCCCTGGTGTAAAATGTATGTCAACATTGTATGTAAAGTTATAAGTTTCTACTGAATAACATTGCTGTAATATGTTCCAGAGTTAGAAAGGCAGGCTCAGACCAGTTTTTCAGATACAAAGACACACTAGCCACCAGACAGGTGATAGAGGGTGATCACCTACTTAAGCAGCCATTGTCCAGTAGGGGGGAAGATATAAAAAAGAAATTTACATTTCATCTCAGGGATGATTTAAACCTCAGATCTACAACAGATTGCATGTCACCATGACTCAGCAAGGATGTTTCTAGCACAAGAAATTGAGTTGTAAAGGGGGAGGAAAACACTAGACTTTCTCTCTCCTGAGGACATTGACTCTCAAAGAACTGAACTAAGGGGGAGTGGTCCCAGGCTGGAAGGAGACCCGGTCTGTGAAATTTACAACAGCATACGGTGAGACAAAATCTTTGCTTTTAAGTTCCTTTAGCCTGTTAAGTTAGGTTTTAGCTTGTATATTACTCTTTTATTTAGTTGACATTTATGCATCAGTACTTGTAATCACTTAAAATCTATCTTTCTGTAGTTAATAAACTTACCTAATTGTTTTATCTTAACCAATATGTTTGGTTTAAAGTGTGTGGGAAACTCCGTTTTGGATAAATTAGGTGGTGCATATATCATTTTCCTTTGATGAAATGACGGACTTTCTATGAGTTTGCATTGTTCAGTAGTTTTCTGGACAGTACAAGATGCACATTTCTGGGGGAATAAGGCTGGGACTTGAAAGCTTGCACGTGTTGCCCTGTATGTAATTCATGAGCAACTGGTCAGAGTGCTTATGTGTTTAGCTGAGAGTGAATGTACATGTTGAAGGCTGTGTTAGCAGGCCAAGGGTGGCTGTTTTGACGAAAAGCAGTGAAAAAGGCACCCCAGGTTAGAGAGTTAAGGGGACACTGCTGTTCAATGGTCCAGACTGTAACCTGAGTAATGTCACAATGGTAAACTTCATTCACCAACTGATTAGTAGCAAAAATGTCCAGATTTGCTTTCTGTAGCTCTTTGGAGAAGGGCAGGACAACACTTGAAATGCTTTCCATGACAGCTATGAAAATTAATCATGGTATAGAACATTTGTGCTTTTAGTGCAGCCTCCTTTAGTGGCATGCTTTGTATTTCCTCTAGGGCATCAATAGCAGCTGAAAATAGTTCCACAAATACGACGACAGAGTCATGGCACTCCATCCACAAGGTTTCTCACACAGGCTTGAGTCTTGAATGCACCCCAGCTAGAGTTACCTTTCTGATTATCTTGAATAAATATCTGATCACTGAGCAGACTAGGAAAGGGGGAGGGGGAACCCTTGGAAGTTTCCTGCACTGTGCCAATAGTGCTGCAGATAATTGGAAGGGTTGCTGCACTAATGATGGCCAGATTTAAGACATTGTAGCAATGCGTGTATGTAGCTTTGACTTTTGCTTAAACACTATGGCACGCTTATCGTGGTGGCTCCAGAGAGAAATTCCAAATTGATGCCATGTTTTACCAGCTCCTGATGAGTTACAGAATCTGTCAGAGATGGTTAAATCCTCAACAATGATGTAAGTGAGAAAATCCTCAGCTATGGAATCCTCAGAAACATAGCATATTGTAAGGACCCACAGGGCTAGAAGGCAGGTCTGTGGAGTGGGGGATAGCTGACTGTCCCATATCACTAGCAGGAGGTCACACATGGAGCATGTGGGGATTAGGTGCCACAGAATATACTGCCCAAAGGGTCTGAGGCCTTCTGATTGGCCATGCTCACTATTTAATCCTGGAGGGTCCCCCTAAAAGTTGTCTGAGAGAGAGCTCTGTGTAGCTCAAAAGCTTGTTTCTCTCACCAACAGAAGTTGATCCAATAAAAGACATTGCTCACCCAAATTGTCTCTCTGATATCATGGGACCAACACGGCTACAACAACATGAGATATATTGGTTGTTCAGTCAATAAGCCCTTCAAAGACCTTGGCTTGCAAAATGTGTGCAACAATTTGTTGTTGAATTTGATGGCCTACAATGGCTGTTATTTCATTGTGAATCTTCCAGATAATTTATGATGCATTTCTGGTGATAGATTGAAAGTTTTGCTTGAAGTTTTTATCTGTGGCACCTAAGTGAAGATGTAATGCAGCTTGGACTAGTCCTTTGTTGACAGTCATCTGGTCTAGATGAAATGATCCATAATCTTAATGACCTCTGAGAGGCAGCTGTTGACGTCTGCAAAACTCAAGTGTCTTGATAATCTGGACAAGACATTCCTGATTTGCTGAAACTGTCTTTTGTCTGATACTTGAAATATTTTGAACATTGGTATTCTCATCAATGAACACTTTAAGTAAGTCATCAACCTTCTGTATGGAGTTTTTATGATACTGAGCATTCTTGTGGTGGCTGAAGACTTCTTTGGTGTCTTTACAGTTTGTAGAGAGATGCATAGCAAGCTGCCTGAGTTTCTGCTCTTGTTTTGTAACAGTGGCAGGAGTAAACACCACACAGAATTTACAAAAATCCAGCTATGTGGCACTGTATGCCAGCCAGGGATATTGCAATAGCCATTTACACTGAAAAGTGTTTCTCTTTGCCTGCAGAGCACAGGAAATTTGTAAGTGGATAGTGATATCCACCACTCAGTATAATCATTCGGTCACTTTTACTGGAATTGACCACCACAAAATAAACCAATATCAATTTTTCATATATGGTTGTTGTTCTTTCATTATTTTCATGAGTGAAGAGTAGGGTTGATTTCCACTTGGCCCTTCACTTGATTCTGCTGTTTGTGGCACTGGACATCTAGCCTGTTTCCGCAAAGATGCTGGCATTGGTGGGAGAAATATCTGTTGCTTTCTTTATATCATTTTTTGGCTTCTAAACTCAGTTATGTAGTTCCTTCTAGCCATGTGTTCTGTAAGTGTGGAAACAACATTTTCATAGGTTCCAACATTTCTGTGTTTCCAAGATGTAGTAGATAATTACCACATTTTGTCTGAAGTGTATGTGCATGGTTTTTATTGGTTGGAAGAGATGTTTGCTTCTCACTGCTTAATGTACATGTAAATGAGAATGTACAACTGTGAATTTGTAGTAGCATCTATGGCCAATGGGGGAGTTGGGACCCAAAGTCCCCCCGCTTCGTTGAGCCTCTGAAGGAAATACAGAAGCATAGGGCCTCTGTGTGGATGGATCTGGCCTACGGCAGGTCTGTCCTTTGTACAATGTCAGCTACCATAGATGCTGGAATTGGAACAAAGTCGAAGATTATATCTTAGACAAACACACTGTCAACCTGTTTATCATCATTCTGATCTCCACTTTGAATCATGGGTCTATAGCTCTTGCATCTTTTAACTGAGAAACTTTCTTAATGCTCTCCTATGTGACCAAAATTAAACAGACTCCAAAGGAGAATAATTCAATTACTGTATTAAGCTAACATGCAGGGAGGGGTGGGAGGAAGCTCTCATTTTAATCCTTTTTCATTTATAGACATTCCACCCACAATGAAACCTGGGTTTCACCAATGGAGTCCTTTGCAGTACATATGTAAGCAGTTAGAAAAGAATGCTGGACTTCATTTCTATCCTGAATAGCCAAGGAACAGATCAGAATCTGCTTCTTACACTACTTCCTATAAAATTTTAACATGCGATTCCAAAATAAAGATAGTAAATGGTGATATTCAAAGCTCTTTTATGCCCAAAGAATGAGGTATGCTACTATGGCTCGATATCCCTTGCTCCCCGCCAAATCAGAGGAACATTCGGCACACAAATAATTTTGAATGTACCTTTCCTCTCAAGCTACCTCTCCCTCCGGTCACACTGAGAGCTCCATATCATGATGTCACCCCAAAACGCAGCATTGGGTGATGATACTGGAATTGAGCTGAAGGATTTCAACCTAGTGACAATATTCCTTTGTATAGAGAGACATTTTGCAACATGTTTTATTATAATTTTATACCCCAAATTGTATAAAATACAATTAACCTTAGGATAAAGAAGATCCTAATAAACTAAAAGTAGGGTTCTAAGCTGAAAGACAGAAACAGGTTCACTCAGTTTCCATTTCTTTTGTCCTCTTTTATCCATGTTATTTCGAAGATCCAAAGCTAGAGCTGGTTGAAAGTTTTCAAACAAAAATATTTGTCAGAAAGTGTCTTTTTTTCAATAAAAATGTTCTTGAAAACATTTGATATTTCCAACTTTCCTGAAAATGTATTGCCTACTATTGATTGGATTTTTCATCATTTTTTTTTTTAATTACCAACTTCAATTGGTCATTTTAGTGAGGAAGATGTGAGTTTAAAAATAGAAAATTAAGAACTAAAAATGTCTACTTTGATATAGTTTTAAAAGAAAATTCTGACTTTTTAAAAACCAAAACAAAACAAAGCTTTGACAAGCTCTGTCTAAAAGTAAATTAATCTAGGGCTTGATCCAGCTCCCTTTCAAACAAATAGATGATTCTTCCTTCACTTCAGTGGGAGCTGGATCAGAATGCAGTCAAATATACTTTTCATAATGTTTTGTAGTGGTGCAAAGCAGCTATAAATTCTCTATATCCAGCCTTCTGGATTTCTCTTACATAAGGGAATCCCAGTGGCTCTGTGCCACCTTGTGTCCAAGCCCTGATGTGGAGGATGTTTCCAGGGAAAAGGAGGTCTGGTTGGGGTGACCCAGTGGTTCCCTGGCTGTTGGAATGGTGCCTGGAGCTGTGTGTAGCTGGATTGAGTGTAAGAGTACTTTGATTGCTTTAATTTACACCAAACCAGCCTGGCAGCTGGCAGTCCCCAGGATTAGGGGAATGCAAAGATTTGTGTAAATCCACTTTTGCCCTTCTACTCTTTGAGAATTCGGGCCACTGCCAATAACTGTAGCATGAGGAAGATGAGGCCAGACATTCTCTGGAATGGAGCAAAATGTTTAAACATTAAAAACTTTAGACTGTGAAACCGAAAGCAAAGGTGAGACCGTGGAATTTACATCTGTACATTCTGTATTGAGAAGTGGAATTTTAAAGACTTCTGTGCATATTGACTTTAATGAGGGTTATCTGCTTCAAGTGCTTTGTGTCAGCGATGTGCTGGACAGAGCCCTCACTAACATTCCAACACCAAATCAAAAAAAGAGTTGGAACTGATTTTCTTGCTTCTGAGAGAGTCCATACATGCTCTGTCAAATTTCTTCTGAAGAGCAAATTTTGCCTTTGAAATTCACCAGGCTACAGCAAATAGGGGGTAGTTACTAAATAGGTATCTGTTATGACCTGCCTAAAAATCTACAAGATGCTCAAGCCCCTTACAAATTCTACGCCAACTAAGGCTATCGATTAATCGCAGTTAACTCAAGTGATTAGCTAAAAAAATATAAATTGTGATTTAAAAAATTAATCACAATTAATCAGTTTTAATCTCACTGTTACATTTCAATTGGTATTCTATTGTTTGTTAAATATTTTGGATGTTTTCTACATTTTCATATATATTGTATTGTGTGGTAATTGAAATCAAAATGTATATTTTTATTACAAATATTTGCAGTATAAAAATGATAAACAAAAGATCATATTTTTAATTCACCTCAGACAACTACTGTAGTGCAATCTCTTTGTCGTTAAAGTCAACTTTCAAATGTAGATTTTTTTTTGTTACATAACTGCAGTCAGAAACAAAACAATGTACCACTTCAGAACCTGAAAGTCCACTTAGTCCTACTTCTTGTTCAGCCAATCGCTAAGACAAACAAGTTTGTGTATATTTACAGGAGATAATGCTGCCCTCTTCTTATTTACAGTGTCACTGGAAAGTGAGAACAGGTATTTGCATGGCACTTTTGTAGTTGGCATTGCAAGGTATTTACATGCCAGATATGCTAAACATTTGTATGCTGCTTCATGCTTCGGCACCAGTCCAGAGGACATGTTTTCATGCTGATGATGCTCATTTAAAAAAATGTGTTAATTAAATGTGTGACTGAACTTGTTGGGGAGAATTGTATGTCCCCCTGCTCTGTTTTACCCGCATTCTGCCATATATTTCATGTTACAGCAGTCTCGGATGATGACCCAGCACATGTTCATTTTAAGAACACTTTTTCACTACAGATTTCACAAAACGCAAAGAAGGTACCAGTGTGAGCTTTCTAAAGATAGCTATAGTGCTCGACCCAAGGTTTAAGAATCTGAAGTGCTTTCCAAAACCTGAGAGGGATGAATTGCGGAGCATGCTTTCAGAAGTCTTAAAAGAGCAACGCTCCAATGTGGAAACTACAGTACCCAAACCACCATAAAAGAAAATTTAACCTTCTGCTAGTGGCATCTGGCATGCATCGGTCCGCACTGCTTTGGATGGTTACCAAGCAGATCCCATTGTCAGCATGGATGCATGACCTCTCGAATGGCGGTTGAAGCATGAAGGACATATGAATCTTTAATACATCTGTCATGTAAATATCTTGTGACACTGGCTACAACAGTGCCATGCAAACGCCTGCAAATATAAACAAAGTTGTTTGTTTGAGTGATTGGCTAAGTAAGAACTATAGGACTTAGTGGATTAGCAGGCTCTAAAATTTTACATTGTTTTACTTTTGAATGCAGTTCTTTTGTACATAATTCTACGTTTGTAAGTTAAGCTTTCGTGATAAAGAGGTGAAGGGGCATACAAATGTTTAGCATATCTGGCATGTAAATACCTTGCAATACCAGCTACAGAAGTACTTATATTAGGTGAATTGAAAAATATTATTTCTTTTGTTTTATACGGGGAAAATATTTGTAATAAAAAATAAACATAAAGTGAGCACTGTACTCTTTGTATTCTGTGTTGTAATTGAAATCAATATATTTGAAAATGTAGAGAACATCCAAAATATTTAAATAAATGGCATTCTAGAGTGGTTTAACAGTGTGATTAATCGCAATTAATCTTTTAAATCTCTTGGCAGCCCTAACACCAACCCAATTTGAATGACACAAGCTGAACATTATGCTATGTCTGTCTATAATAGTCACATAAACATTTCTAGCAAGTACACGTAATAGAAGTTTGTTTGCCAGCTGGTTTTGCTTCTTTCCTTTGTAGTAGTTACAAGAAAGCATTTTTATTTAACTGTGGAAAAAACATCTAAATAGATTCCCTGATCCCTCAGCCCTCCTCTGGCCGAGCTCTCACACAAGGTGTACATGTTACAAGGGAAGGAGGCCATTTTTGCCAGAACCTTTTGTTAAAATATTGGCAGCACATCACTGCTTTGTGCATGCCTAATGTTTAGAGAGATGGTATTTATGTCATATCATTATATACTCAGAACCATTTTCCAATATAAGATATTTCAAAAGATATTTAACAAATCACACATAAAGATGCAATTCGGCTTGATGTCAAAGTGTTTCCTGTTCATTTTTGAAAACACCCTTGGAACATCTGTTTGTACTGATAGATATCTCAGGGATTAAGGCATTGCTGTCACTTTTGACCTATACAGGGACTCTGCTGCCACCCACTGTGTGGGTTAAGGAGGAAAAGCTCAAATGTGATCTCTGCAGGCATGCTTTGTATGCCTCATCCATACGCATTTCAAATGAATCACCATGAGAAATAATATGATTTACTCAATAGGCTAGACATGATTTATTCAATGGGCCAATTATATGCCTAGTTTCCTTTTGTAAAATCCCCTTTAAATTTCTTTGAGTACAAAGACATTGTTGAAGTGAAACTCCTCATTTTTAAAAGAAACAATTTTAAATCAGCTGAACTAATTTTTGGTAAAGATGTGGGCAGACAGAGGCCAGATTCATGCTAAATTTCAGCTTAGGCTCCTAAATCACTTCAAAATTTTTGAAACTTTTATATCTTATATTTCACTGTATTAATTTTGCATTGCTCTATGGGCAGTTGATGCATGTTGCAATGTGTTATGTCACTGTCTCACAGAATTTTTGGAGGGCATGTTGCTACTGTCTGAGTTCCTTTACGTGTGGCACTCAATGGGTTAATAATAACACTATCAAATACTATCATAACAAATGGCCAGAGAATTGACTGATTAATATTAGGTAACATACTGTAATGTTAAGTTAAATAACCATTGAAACTCTAGCATCTCATCTAATGTCTGGTTTTATTTGAGCTGAAAGGCTGCAGTTGAACCAATGACTAGGACTCAGGTCTTTGCTATTTAATCTTAATAAGCAACATGATCTGTGCACAATTTTATTTTACCAGGAACATTTCATTTCTTCCAGAGAATTTCACTACTTATTTTTGTCTAAAAACCAACCAAACAAAAAGAAGATTGGAAATATGGCCTCAGGTTTCATGGAAAGTTCACAAGAATGTTTTGTTTTCCATCTATATTCTATTGCTCTTTAAAAACAAAGTACCCTCTTTACAAAGCTTTTTGCCATAAGGCCACCAGTTTTAAATATGCACCTCTCTATTACATGCAAGACACCTGCCTCCCGAGAGCAGCCTTCTAGAGGAAGCATTGTGTTAGGCAGCGTGAAAGGACATACCAGAGTGCAATGATCTATGTTCATTCTCACTGAGAAATTCAATTGAGTATTTGTCCTTGAGTTCCAACAGAGGACAATACATTCTTCCCCACTTCTTTTTTTAAACAGAAGTTTAATTTTGTTAGGACAAAGAAAACCAGTACAACTACCTGTTTCTTGGGTACAGATGGAGCTGGGGTGTTTTTTTTCAACTTAGTCAGGCTTCCAAATATAACTTTATCCAGGGAATTTTGTTTTACAAAAAATCAAATGTAATTCAATTTAAAATCTCTGTGGACATTTAAAAAAATTGTCTGCAAAAGCCATATACATTGTGGCATGACTAACACAGTCCCTTTGTGATAATAGGACACTGAACCTTTTCTGAACTAGAGTTCAGTAGTTCCAATCCTGCTTGGACTTGTAAAAACTGAAAGTCATTACCGTCTCATAGTTGTTTGGTGACTAATATGAAATTAATAGGTGATTTCAATCCAGTTCCCATAACCACCAACGCATTTGGTATTAATTAAGACCCTTGTTGGAGGATCAGAGCAGAAGGGCAAAGGACTGAACAGGCCATGGAGACTAAAACATTTGTTCATCCACAAAGGTGGCTTCTCCATACTGAGGTTTAAAGATATTTGTACAGTGGTGGTAGTCTTGCCCCTTCTCCTGTAATGCGGGTATATAGAGAACTGCAATATCCAGGGCTAGGGCCTTCCTCATGACATCTTCCATGAACAGTAAATTCACTTATATTCTTAGCTTAGTAGTTAGTCATTAAAGTTTATAGCACAGTACAGATCATTTTTCTCCCCATTTTGGGAGCCCCTCCCTGCTTCTGATACTATTCCCAGAGTCCTGGGATTCAGGAATTGTGTCTCCTGCCCTCAATCCTCCTCCATCAGTGATGAACACTGATGCTGGCTCTCCTGAGGGGTATTCTTATTCCAGAAGAAGAGTCTACATCACTGTCCCAGGAGCTATCTCACCTCCACCCATCTGGCAGGAGTGCCCTGGTCAACATGGCAAGGCACCACAGCTACTGATGGAGCAGTTCTCAGACTTGAATGAATCAGAGGAGATGATAGCTCTGGTGTCTCTGCACAGCCAGTTAAGCCCCAATAGACAATCTAGGGGTTATGCTTGCCATTCTGCTGGGGATGGACGCCCCCCCGCCCCCCGCAGGGATAGCTTTTACCGATTTCCTTGGAATCCCATGCAACCAATTGATCCCTGTTTCTGGCCTTGTTAAAGTCAGAGGGGTCCTTATGGCAGGTATTTGGGCTCCTCTCCCTCTCGTCAGCCAGTTCTCTCAATGTAAGAGGAGAAGGAGGTGGAACTGGAACCACAGGTGCTGAGAGGTGCTTCCTTTTCACCTTCTTCACCAGATGACCACTGCCAGTACCAGGAGCTGTTACAGAGTTGCCAGTGACCTACAGATCCCATTAGAAGAGATCCAGGACCCTCAACATCAACTCCTGGACATCTTGCAGCTGCAGGGACCTAGTAAGGTGTCCCTATCCATTCATGAGGCCATATTAAAACTGGTGAGAGCAGCATGGCACACTGCTGCATCCTGTGCCCCTACACTGAAAATGGCCAAGAGATGGTATTTTGTTCCTTCAAAAGGGGCTAAATTCTTATTCTCCCATCCTGTTCCCACTCGCTGGTAGCATGGGTGGCTACTGAAAGGGCTCGGTCACAATGTCTGTGGCAAATTGCCAGCACTATTAATGATGGGTCTTGCGCTCTCTCTTCTTTGGGGAGGTTCAGGGTGCCATTTCTTGCCCCTAAATTGGAATATTAATTGCCCCACTAGTGTCCTAGAGGAGGGGACTGGAGCGGGAGGGACCTGGCCACCTCTACTCCAGGTCCAGCCGGGCCCTGAGGAGAGTGGTGAACTACTTGAACTGACAGTTCCATCCCCTGGGCTACTTCCCTCTCCTGCCCTTCAACTTGTGGGGGGGCTTCCTACCCTCTCTCTGCACAAGCCAGATGCCCCTTACTAGGGTCTAGGACTTCTAGCCCGCAGCACTTCTCCAAACGTCCTCTGCTTCAGGACCAATTCTTTCTGCTCAACTCCTCCAAACTGTTTCTGCTCCTATCCCCTGTCTGATTGAAGCATGGGTTTTTATCATGTGGCTGACTGCAGGTGCTCCAATTGGCGTCAGGTGCTCTAATTGGCGTAGGTCCTCTAGTTAATCTATAGCAAACTTTCTTCCCCTTACAGAGAATAAGGCTCCCTTCTAACCCTTCTGCTGCCCTCTGGCCATGCTGTATCACATACCCACCCCAGCTCAACACCATGGGTTGGGCTACTTGGGACGAGAGGCAGTGTTGTAATGATAGGCCATCAGCATTGCCATGTTGGCTTCCAGTCCTATGCTGTACCTGGAAATGGAAGGGCTGCAGGGATAGGAACCACCTAGTCACTCTTGCGTTCTTCTCCTTGTTTCTGTGCATCCACTGGAGTGGGGCGTGGTCTGTCATGAGGGTCCTGGATCTCTTCTAATGAGGGTAAACTGCCGCCCAGCAGATAATAGCAGAAGTCTCCATAGCCCATTTTACGTCAGACATTCGTTTTCAATGACAGCACCTCTCAGCACTGTGGTTCCAGTTCCACCTCCTTTCTCCTCTTACATTGAGAGAACTGGCTGCGAGAGGGAGAGGAGCCCAAATACCTGCCATAAGGACCCCTCTGACTTTAACAAGGCCAGAAACAGGGATCAATTGGTTGCATGGGATTCCAAGGAAATCGGTAAAAGCTATCCCTGCGGGGGGCGGGGGGGCGTCCATCCCCAGCAGAATGGCAAGCATAACCCCTAGATTGTCTATTGGGGCTTAACTGGCTGTGCAGAGACACCAGAGCTATCATCTCCTCTGATTCATTCAAGTCTGAGAACTGCTCCATCAGTATGCTGCTCTCACCAGTTTTAATATGGCCTCATGAATGGATAGGGACACCTTACTAGGTCCCTGCAGCTGCAAGATGTCCAGGAGCTGATGTTGAGGGTCCTTTCAATGACAGCGTACTTTTGTTCCCTGGGGAGGAGTTTCCAGCTGAGGTACAA
Organism: Chelonoidis abingdonii; assembly: GCF_003597395.2. NCBI lineage: Eukaryota > Metazoa > Chordata > Testudines > Testudinidae > Chelonoidis > Chelonoidis abingdonii. The sequence continues at coordinate 28,182,520 of NC_133774.1, forward strand.
GATTGGGTGTTCCTCCTCCCCTACCATCTGTGAAAGGATGACTTCTAGCCCTACCTCCGAAGTGTCTGTTTGTAGGATGAATTCCTTCTCGTAGTCTGGGGCTATAAGTACTGGATGGCAGCACAGGGCTGTCCTTAAATCTGCAAATGCTTCTTCTGTCGTATCAGTCCACTTTACTATCTCTGGGCCCCGAGCTTTTATCAGATCCGTCAATGGCCCTCCTCTTGTGGCGAAATGAGGGATGAATCTACCATAGTATCCTACTATCCCTAGAAATCTCTGACTTGCTTTTCACGGACTGGTCGAGGCCAACCTTGTATTGCCTCCACTTTGTTCCATTGGGGTTTCACCAAACCTCTCCCTACTACATACCTGAGACATCTCGCCTCAGCTAGTCCTATCACCCATTTGAGAGGGTTAGCAGTGAGGCCGGCCTTCCGCAGTGTGTCTAGCACTGCTTCTACTTTTCCTAGGTGCGTTTCCCAGTCAGGGCTATGGATGACTATGTCATCTAGATAGGCGGTGGCATACTTGGCATGAGGTCACAGTAACTTATCCATAAGTCGTTGGAATGTTGCAGGGGCCCCATGGAGTCCGAAAGGGAGGACAATGTATTGAAACAGGCCATCAGGTGTAGAGAAAGCAGTCTTTTCCTTGGCATTCTTGGCCAGGGGAATTTGCCAATATCCTTTGGTCAGATCCAGAGTGGTTAGGTATCGGACCTTGCCTAACTGATCAACTAGCTCGTCAATGCGTGGTATCGGATAAGCATCGAATTGGGATACTTCATTCAATTTTCAGAAGTCGTTGCAAAACCTCAGGGTGCCATCAGGCTTGGGGACAGGACGATAGGGCTGGACCACTGACTGTGGGATTCTTCAATAACCCCGAGTTCCAGCATCTTCTTCACTTCCGTCCTAATTTCTTCCATTTTAGCTTCCAGTATTCGGTACAGTTTTATCGTCACCCTTACTCCAGGGCTGGTGACAATATGATGTTGGACCAGTGTCATATGGCCCAGTTGTGTACAGAACACGTCCTGGTTCTGGTGGATCATCTCAATGACCTCTGTTCGTTGTTCTGGGGTTAATTCAGGAGATATCTTTACCTGCCCCTGTGGGTCGTATGTCTGGGGTGGAGCTCCTCAAATGACCAGACACGTCTCTCAGTCACACCAGGGCTTCAGTAAGTTGACGTGGTAGATTTGCTCTAGCTTTCAGTGGTCTGGTTGTCTGACCTTATAGTCCACCTCCCCAATCACTTCCACTATCTCATATGGTCCATGCCAGCTGGCTAGCAGTTTGCTTTCTGCTGTTGGCACTAGCACCATCACCCATTCCCCCGGCTGAAATCGCAGTACTTTCGTCCGACGGTTGTAATATGTCTCCTGGGCCTTTTGTGCTATTTCCAAATGTTCTTGTACTGTAGGAGTTACTTGAGTTATTCGCTCTCTCATCCGTGTCACTTGCTCAATGACATGCTTTCCTGGGTTGGGTTGTTCTTCCCAATCTTCCTTGGCGATATCTAATATCCCGCATGAGTAGCGTCCGTATAGTAGTTCAAAGGGAGAGAAACCAGTGGATGTCTGGGGGACTTCCCGTATAGCAAACATTAGATACGGTAGAAGGGTATCCCAGTCTTTTCCATCCTGTGCTACCACCTTCCGTATCATACTTTTAAGGGTACAATTAAACCGCTCGACCAGTCCATCTGTTTGTGGATGGTAGACTGAGGTCCGTATGGCCTGGATGTGGAGTAGGGCACATAAGTCCTTCATTAATTTTGACATGAACGGGGTTCCCTGGTCTGTCAGGATGTCCTTAGGGATGCCCACTCTGGCATAAACCTGTAGTAGTTATTTTGCTATTGCCTTGGATGTGGGGTTTCTTAAAGGAATGGCTTCTGGATATCGCGTGGCGTAGTAAGGATGACTAGTACGTTTTGGTGGCCCCGTGCCGATCTTTCCAGTGGGCCCACTATATCCATGGCTATCCTCTCGAAAGGGACTTCAATAATAGGCAAAGGTACTAATGGGGCCCGCAAGTAAGGTTGGGGGCCATGCAACTGGCATTCAGGGCAGGAGGCACAATAGCGCTGGACTTCTGCG
>NC_133774.1:28185376-28204739 GCF_003597395.2 Chelonoidis abingdonii
GTTAAGAGCATCTGAAGCCAATTGCAGCCCTGAGCCAGTCCTGATAAAAACCCATGATTCAATCAGACCAGGGGAGATAGAGCAGAAAAGGATTGGTTGTTGAGCAGAAGACAGTTTGGATGAGTTTTGGAGGCGAAAGAATTGGTCTTGCAGCGCAGGACAGTTTGGAGAAGTGCTGCAGGGTGGGTTAGAAGTCTAGACCCTAGTTAAGGGCATCTGGGCTTGTGGCAGAAGAGGGTAGGAAGCCCCTCTGCCACAAGATCTCGAGGCAGGAGAGGGAAGTAGCCCAGGGCGATGGTAACCAAGTGTCCAGTCTCAAGTAGTTACAACCACTCCTCTCGACGGCGCCCCTGGGGCCTGGACTTGGAGTCAAGATGGGTCGGGCAGGTCCCTGACCTCGCTCACCCTCACTCCCCCCAGCTGTCCGCCTCCTCTAGGACATAGTGGGGTAATTATATTCCATTTGTAGGGGTAAAAATGGCACCTGAACTCCCCAAAGAAGAGAAAGCGAAGACCCATCAAATGAGGCCAGGCAATTTGCCACAATTATGGTCAGAAGTGGATTTTGTGTGGCTGGGGACCTTCAACCCGGGTTAGCCAAACCCTCCCCATCCTTAAGATGGACGACATGGTCAAGGCTTAATACAAGCCACTGCGCCGCAGCAGGAGGCTACCCAGGTCAAGCAACAGCTCACAAAGAGGCAACCCGGATGGCAGGGAGACTACATCATCTGTTGATGAGTCAGGCTGCCCAGGACCGGGTCTGCTGAAAGACCCTGGTGAACGCAGATGAAGGCCCTTTATGGAAGTGACTCAACTGTGAAGGGACCAGACCATACGGGCCAGCCATTGCCTACAGAAAATGACATGGGAGGATAACTAGAGGCATACTCCTGGCTTTTGAAAGAGCAGCCCTTGTGGGAAGGCCTGGCCCAAGATTCAGTGGATCTGGATCCTCGGCCCCATTCCTGGTGTGGGAGGCCAGAAGGTCTACTACGATATGGCTTGCAGAGACTGCAGCAAGATTACCCGTCCCATGAAGGCAGAGATCCCTGGCCAGATCTTTGGAGTAACAAGGCATTGCGAGCCCAGTAGGTTCCCACTGAGTGGCAGTTACAGAGGACAAGACCACCCGCGATCAAATTGTTGACCTGATCCACACTGACCTGGAAATGGCTGCACGCCTAGGCCCTCAGTCTCTGAGAAGATGATGGAGGGGTCCTGGTACTGGACTGATAATGAGGAGGTTACCACCAAAGGTTCCGGCTTGGGTTGGCCAGATAGACCTCCATCCCATGATGAAATTGGTCTTCCTCGTGAAAGACAGCCTGTCAGCCTGGTGAATGTTCCAGCAGACCCTAGGTGGGGAAACATAGCAACTCAGGAAGCCAACCCCAACCCAAGGCCCTGGACTGTCGAGACTAGAGGAGAACTGTAAAGGAGGAAAGACATCGGGCGAAGAATGGCCCAAGGCAGGGACCTGGGGGTTTGGGGAAGAGCGGTGGGGGGCCAGCCAATAGCCCCAAGGCAGAGGTGACAACCAGATACAGGGGGCAGTTGTTTATGAGTGTGGGGAATTGGGGCACTCCGCAGCCCATACCCCAAAGGAAAGAACCTATGCAGTGTAATCTGGTGAATTCCGGGAGGCAATGTGGCCTAGTCATCCGTAGGGGGTCACAATGAGCCTCACATGGTATACATAAGATCAGTAAAAATGAATGGGTTTTTAAGACCAGAGCATTCAATAGATTCTGAGAGCTGGCTGTCACGCTGGTCTCAACAGAAGTTGGTGGGTGGAGACCAATGTAACCCGGGCAAAACACGGGTAATAAGTTATCCATGGCGTCAGGTGCTCTAGTTAATCTATAGCAAACTTTCTTCCCCTTACAGGGAATAAGGCTTCCTTCTAACCCTCTCCTGCTGCCCTCTGGCCATGCTGTATCACATGTCAAAGGGCCACGCCAGCAGATTAAGGTTCTAAGAGTCTGAACCTGCTGGGGAAGAAGGTCTTTTCCTCCATAGGCTGCAATTTTCTGTTGCTAGCTACCAAGTGTTAGAGAAATTAAATTTTAATACCTATTCCAGGCATGTGGACTTCATGGACAAGTTTCCTGTGGAAGACTGGGTCCGATTTCATTCTCTTTTACTTAAAAGGGAAGCCAGTGGCCTAGGTAGTCCTCCAGGCTGTAGTGGATGCAGCAGACATGGCTTCCAGAAATTTGGTCTAGTCATGAGGAGGGATTCCTGGCTGCAATGATCAGGGTTTCCTAGGGAGGTCCAAAACACTGTCTACTGGGACCTCCCTTTTGACGAGTCGAATCTCTTCCATGAAAAAACAGATGAGTCCCTTCACTCACTGAAAGACTCAAGATTGACTCTGCATTCCCAGGGGATTTATACTCTGGCCCCCAGGAGGAAACACCAGAGACAATTCTGTAGACCAAAGCCACCCCCTCTTCCTCTACCTTATTACCAGTACACAGCTGAGTCTCTGTGCAAATACCAAAATATTCAGAGGCCTCGCTTCTTAGCCTCCTCCACTACCACAGCCTCTACTCCCTCTCAACCACCAGCCAAGAGCTACATTTGGCATATTGCTTGAGACCCCACGTCCCCCCACTGATGCCAACCACACCATCCCCTGTCATCTATAATCTTCGCCCACAACTGAAACAAGACCAGTACAGACAACTGGTATTTAGAGATTATCCACCAGGGATACTTCATATAGTTTCTCTTCTTCCCACTTCACAAGCCCCCTTCCCAGTCCCCTTATGGGGACCACTCTCATGAGGTAGTTCTTTGAGGGGTAATAGAATGCATCCCACCTCACAGCCATGGGAGAGGGTTCTGTTCCCTCTATTTTCTAATCTCCAAAAAAGACATCCATCCTGGACCTTTGGCAACTTAATATCTTTATCTGAACGCTGAAGTTCTGGATGATTACGCTGGCATCTGTAATCCCCTCCATTTGAGAAGGGATGTGGTTGGCGGCTTTCTATGTGGCAGACACATATTTCCATGTGGACATTCACACATCACACAGAATGTTCCTGCATTTTATGATAGGCCAGGAACACTTCAAGTTTCAAGTCGTTCCCTTTGGGCTGGCTATGGTACCTAGAGTATTTACAAAGGTTTTCTTTGTGGTAGCATCCCAGATGACATCCTGGGCTATGCAGTATTCTCATACTTGGATGATTGGGTCCCGGTAGGCCGATCTCATCAGGAGGTCAGGATGGCTACAGGTTTCTCATGTAACTTTTTACAGTCTGAGGCATTTGCATAAATGATGAAAAGTCTGTTTTGTTGCCCACAAGGCCAATAAACTTTATAGGGGCAAGGTTGGACTCATTCTCTGCAAAAGTGTTCCTCCCACTAGAAATGTTTCCTGTAATAAGCAGCTTGATTTCACACAATACCAACTGACCATGAACTGCAGTGCACCTGTTAGGCCACGTAGTTGCGTGCACATACGTCTCCCTCAGAAAACTGATGGGCAGGATTTCCTGTGGCTAATAAGAGGTGGAATGGAGTCCAGGAGAGCTGGCTGTATTTTAAAGAAGGCTTATTGAGGGCACAGGAAAAAAACCATCCCGATGTGCAGAAAGAATAGCAAATATGGCAGGTGACCAGCTTGGCTGAACAGAGAAATCTTCAGTGAGCTTAAACACAAAAAGGAAGCTTAAAAGAAATGGAAACTTGGACAGATGACTAGGGAGGAGTATAAAAATATTGCTCGAGCATGCAGGGTTGTAATCAGGAAGGCCAAAGCACAAGTCCATGGGGACAGATACAATGCATCCGAGGCTGCTGAGGGAGTTCGCTGATGTGATTGCAGAGCCATTGGCCATTATCTTTTGAAAACTCGTGGAGAACGGGTGGGGGTCCCAACCGATTGGAAAAAGGCAAATATATTGCTTATCTTTAAAAAAGGGAATGAGGAAAACCTGGGGAGCTACAGACTGGTCAGCCTCATCTCAGTCCCCAGAAAAATCATGGAGCAGGTCTTCAAGGTATCCATATTGAAGCACTTGGAGGAGAGGAAGGTGATCAGAAACAGTTAACATGGATTCACCAAGGGCAAGTCATGCCTGACCAACCTGATTGCCTTCTATGACGTATCTCTGGATATCGGGAAGCGCATGGACGATAGACTATACCTTGCTTTAACAAAGTTTTGATGCAGGCTCTGTGATTTCTTGCCAGCAAGTTAAAGAAGTATGGATTGGAGAATGAAACCTATAAGGTGAATAAGAATAGCAGGCTAGATCATTGGCTCAACAGATAGTGATCAATGGCCAATGTTTAGTTGCAGCGGGGATCAAGTGGCGTTGCCCCAGGGTTTGGCCTGGGACTGGTTTTGTCAACATCTTCATATAATGGATCTGGAGTGATGGACTAGATCGCACCTCAGCAAGTTCGCGAGAACACTAAGCGGGGGGAGAGGTAGATACCCTGGAGGGTAGGGATAGGGTCAAGAGTGACCTAGACAAATTGGAGGATTGGGCCAAAAGAAATTGGATGAGGATCAACAAGGAAATTCAGAGTCCTATACTTAGGAGGGAAGAACTCCATGCACTGCTACAGGCTGGGAACTGAGTGGCTAAGCAGCAGTTCTGCAGAAAAAGACCTGGGGATTACAGTGGACGAGAAGCTGGATATGAGTCAACCGTGTGCCCTTGTTGTCAAGAAGGGCACACTGTTGGGCTGCATTAGTAGGAGCATTGCCAGCAGATCAAGGGAAGTGATTATTCCCCTCTATATTCGGCACGGGTGAGGCCACATCTGGAGTATTGCGTCCAGTTTTGGGGCCCCCACTACAGAAAGGATGTGGACAAATTGGAGAAAGTCCAGCAGAGGGCAATGAAAATGATTAGGGGGCTGGGGCACATGACTTCTGAGGAGAGGCTGAAAAGAGACTGGGCTTATTTTGTCTACAGAAAAGAAGAGTGAGGGAGGATTTGACAGCGACCTTCAGCTACCTGAAGGGGGATTCCAAAGAGGATGGAGCTAGGCTGTTCTCAGTGATGGCTGATGACAGAACAAGGAGCAATGGTCTCAAGTTGCAGTGGGGGAGGTCTAGGTTGGATATTAGGGAAAACAATTTCACTAGGAGGGTGGTGAAACACTGGAATGGTTACCTAGTGAGGTGGTGGAATCGCCTTCCATAGAGGTTTTTAAGGCCTGGCTTGACAAAGCCCTGGCTAGGATGATTTAGTTGGGGTTGGTCCTGCTTTGAGCAGGGGGTTGGACTAGATGACCTCCTGAGGTCTCTTCCAACCCTAATCTTCTGATTCCTTTTGCCAGACTCCACTTGGGGTGCCTTCAGGCTTGATTCCACTCAGTCAGTTGGTGAAGGAAGGACCACATCAACAACCTTGGGGTGGTTGTTCTTGCCAGAATTGTCAACTCCCTAATTTGATGGTCAAACCCAGAAAAGGTCATGGTGGGAGTTCCCTTCAGCTTTCCCATCCCCGGTGCCATAATTGTGATGAACACCTCCCTTCTGGATTGGGGCACTCACCTGCATAACCACACTGATCAGGAGCAAATGTCACTGCTAGTGAAAGTACAGATTAGATTTCTCAGAAGTAAGTAACCATTGAACATTAACTCAGCCAGCACATTACGATACAGCCTGTAATGACATGACCACATACTATTTCTCAAGTTCAATATTTTGGTGTTATACAAGCCTTTTGTTCAACAATAGATCCACATGTGAAACATCTTATGAAACTGTGTACTACTGACTTGTGTATGCCAAACAGGCTCTATAAAAGTCATTTATATGAAAAATGCCCAGAAATGCCTACTTATTGATATACTTCAGATGATTACAACAGACTAATACTGAAAAACACATGCATAAATGTGGGTTTTCAATCAAGTGGCAACATTAATTCTTTCACTGATCAGAGGGATCAGTCCTTTGAGCGTCTCTTCATGTGACTGGTACTTGTCTGATTCTCCTCTCACAACAGTTTTTCACTATTGTAACTGTTGGTCTCAGTGACTCCATAGACCTCCATTCTCTGGATTCAAACAAGTGTGAAAAGAGAATCAAAATCAATCAAGGTCCCTGCAGCTGTATGCATGCTGTGAACCGTGAGCTTGGCAGGGGCAAGGCTGACCCGAGGGAAACAAAAGAGGTGGTTTGTCCTAGGCCCCGGTTTAAGAGTGCCCCCAAACCAAATGGCATTGTGACTTGGTGCACTGGGTCACAATGCCACTCACTGAAATTTGGCCCAGTTGCCCTTCCAAATCTGAGTGGTGTGATGCTAAATTAAAGTGTGACTGGTTCTGTTGTGTGGACTATGCAAAAAAATTCTGGGGTCTCCTTTGAATACCAGTGACTGAAAGAACAGCCCTGAACCTAAGGACTAAGAGGTGAAGTCAGTAACACTGATGTATTTGAGAAGGAGAATTTTCAGGTGAGCCAGGGAAGAGATCAGGGCAAAGAGAGAGACACCTAGAAAGAGCTGCGAAAATGCTGAGGTGTAGAAAAGGATAAGGAAAATAACAGAGTGGTTTGGAATATCCAAATGGAAGGTTAGAGGTGCAGATTTAGGGCATAAGAATGGAGAGAAGTGAGATTATCTAGTGGCAAATTTAGTGGAAGTATTTTAGGCAAATAGCAATGAGTTGCAAACTCAGTGGGATCTTTTTATCTAACATCACCAGTAGGGTTAACAATTTGTTGCAGCTCTGCTAACAGTGTCAGTTAATGGACTAATATTGATTGTCTAAAAAGCTGTATAGACCTTTTAGGTATTCTGTTAGCCCAATGATTAAATCTGATCCTGGTGACCATTTACAGATTTATTTCCGGTTCATCTCCTTTTTGTCTTTGTGTCACAAGGCTCAGTCATAGCCCCTTTATTTGTTGTACAATATAGCTAATTTCTGTGTTCAGTCATAGCTTTGCTTCAAGCCCCCAACAAGGAGCAGTATATTGTTATGCTGCCCCTTGAGCAGACCCCAAGAGAGATTTTGACCTTCAGATGTTTCCCCAAGAAAGACTCCTGTACCAGGGAAAGGAAAATATTCAACTGAAGTTCAGTAGGTTCCTTGCCATACTGATCTAATTTACCTGGGAAGCACTTGGATACTGTGGTGATGTACTCTGCAAAAACCCTAAAATAGATGTAAGCCTCAAATCCAGCCCCAGGGCCTCTGAGTCCTGGCTAATTTTCAGGCAGCTCCCTCAGCATTTAAATTTTTTAAAGAAAGGTTTTCCTGTGATGAGATGTCACTGCAAAGCATGCTCGCAGAGCCTGTAGCTGAGATGCTCTCCCTCCTGTCCTCAGACAGCAGCAGGAAAGGCCAAGACAGGGAGTGAGAGGAAAGTTCTCCAGGCCTATGCCACGTTCTTGCTGCTTGCAATGTGAGAACCAGCTTCCCATGTCTTTCTACCTCAACCACCCCTGTAAAGGGGACCAGAGGACTTAAAATTTAAGTTCACAAAACCTGGTGATTAAAATTTTAGGTGTGGCTCAAGCCGTGCACTTTGTTAATGTTAGAAAAACTGCTTGGCTTTTGTAACTGTGGAGACTATTTCTGATGCTCTTATTTTCTCCTGACTGGCTCAGTGTAATTCTTTGCCCACGGTTTTGCCTGCATCAGATTACAGCTAGTATAAAATGCGGTAGCAGGAATTATCCTGAGGGCCCATGGCAAAGAATACCTTGCTCTAACTTTAAATCTTTAAATTGTCAGCTTCATCTCAGATCAGATTACAATGCCTCAAGGATATAGCAGGAACGACCTGGTAAACTGAAATAAACTTATATGGACACAGAGTGATTATCCTCTGAGATAAACGATGATGTTTAGCTAATGCCCCATTTGGAGTCCTTAGGTTTAAGAGCATACTTGCCACAGTAAAAGAAGGGAGGAAGAGAGAGACTGAAAAGGAAGCAACCTGTGGGACCTACACAAAGGGAGCCAAATTGTGGGTGAAGGGGGACAAAAAGGCAACACAAAGTGGTTCACAAACGAGAGTGTCAAAGGAGCAGAGAGGTGTACATGCACACACAGGATGGCACAAAGAGCACAGGAAACATGTTAAGTAACAAGAAAATATTGGGATCCAGAAAGAAAAGACAAAATGGGGGCTCTGCCTCACAATCTGTGTAGGTAATGTCCTATGCAGTCTCTGGGAAGATGGGAAAGAGGAGAAGACTCCTCCTGGAGGTGAGAACAAACAGGCTGCCATCCTTCCCCTGGATACAGCTACGGGGTCCTCCCTGAAAGAAGGGTAGTAGGGTAAGCCTGTTGTGGAGTAGAAAAGTGTGTAGGTTAGGGTAAGCATCCAAATAGCTGGATGTTTCTCTAGACCCCAAACCTTTGGCGGCTTTGAATAGGGTATTTGCAGAATGCACATGTTGTAATAAGCCTCTGTCCCAAATCTGGACCTTAGCGTCCAAAATCTGGGTGCTTAGCATGAACCTCCAAGCTTAATTACCAGCTTGGATCTTATCTCGCTGCCACCATCCAAAATTTCCAGGGTTTTGGCCCCCTCTGGTCTCCCCAAACCTTCCCTGGAGAGACCCACCAGACCAGAAGCTCTGAGTCTTACCGGCAAGATACCCCTTCCCTTCCCCCCCCTCTCCACCCAGACTTTCCTCTCTGGGCTAACTTGAGAGTATTGATGCATCTCTTTACATCACATACCAAAGAAGCATGTCTCCTTTATTCCACAAAAGAAACAACCCCAAAATACAAGGAAACTGAGATGATCCTATCTCTTTCCCCCTCCCACACTCCCTGGTGCTAGCAGAGCTTACCCTCCGTAGATCTAACACAAAGAGAATTCCCTCCCTTGTTCCTTAACCTACCCAGGAGAAAAACTCAAACAAGAGCTTAGAAAGAAAACTTATATAAAAAAAAGATGAAAAGACATAAGAATATAACTCTGCATCAAGATGACAAACAGGGCTTATTGCTTATAAGAAAATATGAATAAACATCTGATTCAAAAAGATATCCAATTTGAAACATGCAGCAAGTACAAACACACATGTAATCACCAAAACAACATAAAGCTATAGTTTTTTCCCTGTACTTACAATGGAAACAGAAGATAAGATGATAGAAAGACCTTCATAGCTGAGAGACAAACAAAGACCAGATCAAAACCTTCCTCCCTGACTTTGAAAACCGTTTTTCTGATTGGTCCTCTGGTCGGTGTTTTGGTCCCTTTGTTAACCCATTACAGGTAAAGAAACATTAACCCTATAGCTATCTATTTATGACACATGTAGCGGGGCTTTGCTGCTAGCAGCCCAGGTCTCCTGGCTCTTTGGCGAATGTCCTTGGCAGCATTTAAAGCCATTTTGTAGCTTTGTTTGACATGGGACTCTCTTCTCCTGAACTTCCCAGCTACGCCACCTTGGCTAATCCTTAATTGCATGAAACTTTTCTACTTTAGCACTCCTATGGCAATTGAAACATTTTAAGTTTCTTTGCATTGATATTGGTATTTCTTTGAAGTCTTTCTCATTGGAACTAATTTTCTGATTCTCATGAATGCCGTTTCTAGAATAGCATCACCTTTAACCTTAGTTGGAGAAAGTTTTGAGATGTTTGTGTCAAGAGGCACCAGACATATAAAAAGGTGGTGACAGGGGTTACCAACCCCACACTGAGGCCAACAGGACCTGTCAATAACAGTGGGCCCCAGAAACCATGCTCAGGTGGAGGAGACTGATAAAGGAGGCAGCCCAGCACATCGCGGGTGGCAGAGGAGGAGGAAGGATGTGTGCTGCAGGTCCTGCAGAGGAACCTGTGACTCTCCAGGCTGTTGAGACTGTGGACTGGACTATGCTGCAGCGACATGGAGACTGGCTGGGATGCTGAGCGCTGCTGCTGAGTTGATGCGAGAGGGCCTTATGGTAGGAAGTGACTCAGGTAATAATTAAAAGCCAAGCTTAAACCCTTAACAGGGAATTCTTTGGCTTCCCGGGTCCTTGTTTGGAACCCAGTGATGTAGTGGTGGCCTGGGTTCCCTTCTAGGCGTGGCTACGAAAAAGCCTGGCTAGAAACTGTGGGTATGTCTACACTACAGAATCCAATTTTACATAAACCGTTTTTTTAAAGAATTGTATAAAGTCGACTGCACGCGGCCACACTAAGCACATATTTCGGCAGTGTGCGCCATGGTCCGAGGCTAGCATCGATTTCTGGAGTGTTGCACTGTGGTAGCTACCCATATCCCATAGTTCTCGCAGTCGCCCCGCCCATTGGAATGGGTTGAGATCCATGCAAACAGTGTCGTGGGTGATTCTGGGTAAATGTTGTCACTCAATTCTCCTCATGACAGCAACGGCAGACACATTCGCGCCCTTTTTCCTGGATTGCCTGGCAGACGCCTAGCATGGCACCATGAGCCGTTTAGCCTTTTGTCACTGTCACCTGTATGTTACTGAATGTTGCTGATGACACGGTACGCAGTGCTACACAGCAGCATTCATTTGCCTTGCAGGTAGCAGAGACGGTTACCAGCTATAGCACCGTCTGCAATTGGAAATTGGGATGATGTTTATCAGTCATTTGCACTGTTTGCAATTGGAAATTGGCGATGATGGTAATCAGTCCTTTTGTACCATCTGCTGCTGTTATAGGTGCTCCTGGCTGGCCTCGCTGAGTCAGCCAGTGGCACATGGACAAAAATGGAATGACTCCCCAGGTCATTCCTTCTTTATGTTTTGTCTAAAATAGAGTCAGTCCTGCTAGAATATGGGGCAAGTGTACTAGAGAACCAGAGACACAGGCTGCCGGGTCAAAGCCCCATAGATCCCGCAGAAATGATGATCTCCATTCTAGGGGATGCCCTGCACAACCCCACCGTTGCTTCCCTCTTCCCCACCTTCCTAGGCTACCGTGTCAGTGTCTCTGCCATTTGTGTGATGAAGTAATAAAGAATGCAGGAATAACACTGACTTTTGAGTGAGATAAATGAGGGGGAGGCAGTCTCCCGCTGCTATGATAGTCCAGGAGTACAGATTCTTCATTAGACATGAAAGGGGGTGAGGAGCTCAGCCCCAGTTTGCTATAGATGAGGATGGTTTTCAATCTTTGGCACATCTGCCAGGAATGACCAGGAGTCATTCCCATTGTTGCCCAGGCACCCCCGACCAACCTCACCGAGGCCAGCCAGGAGCACTCACGGGATGATGAGGATGGTTTCCACCATAGGAGAGGGATGCTGCTGTTCAGCACCGCGTCTACCAGCAGCATGCAGTAGACATACGGTGACTTGAAAAAAAGGTGAGAAACGATGTTTTCCCTTTTCTTCACGGGGGTAAGGGTGGGTAAATTGATGAAGATATACCTGAACCACCCAGGACAATGTTTTTGACCCTTCAGGCATTGGGAGCTAGCCAAGAATGCAAATACTTTTCGGAGACTGCGGGACTGTGGGATAGCTGGAGTCCTCAGTCCTCCCTCCCTCCCTCCGTGAGCGCCATTTGATGCTTTGGCTTTCCGTTATGCTTGTCACACAGTGTTGAGTCCCTGCTGTGGCCTCTGTCTAGAGATTTTTCAAATGCTTTGGCATTCGTCTTCTGGAACGGAGCTCTGATAGAACAGATTTGTCTCCCCATAAAGCGATCAGATCCAGTATCTCCCGTACAGTCCATGCTGATCAGCGCTCCACGCTGTGCAAACAGCAAATGAAATTCAAAAGTTCGTGGGGCTTTCTTGTCTACCTGGCCAGTACATCTGAGTTCAGATGGCTTTCCAGAGCGGTCACAATGGTGCACGGTGGGCAGGGCCTGCTCTAGCAATTTCGCTGCCCCAACACGGTGGCACGCCGCGGAGGGCGCTCTGCCACTCGCCGGTCCTGGCTCCAGTGAACCTCCCACAGGCATCCTTGCGGAGGGTCCGCTGGTCCTGCAGCCCAGTGGACCGGCCGCAGGCGTGCCTGAGGACTGCACCTGAGGCCGCGGACCAGCAGACCCTCCGCAGGGATGCCGGCGGCAGGTCCACGGAGCTGCCTGCCGCCCTCCCGGCAACCAGCAGAGCGCCCCCCGTGGCATGCCGCCCCAAGCACACGCTTGGCGCACTGTGGCCTGAGCCGGCCCTGACTGTGGGTTACCGCCCGGAGGCCAATACAGTTGAATTGCAGCCAACACTAACCCTAATCCGACATGGCAATACCGATTTGAGCGCTACTCCCCTCATCGAGGAGGAGTACAGAAATTGGTTTTAAGAGCCCTTTATATCGATATAAAGGGCTTCGTTGTGTGGACGGGTGCAGGGTTATATCGGTTTAACGCTGCTAAATTCGGTATAAACTCGTAGTGTAGACCAGGCTGGAGCATTTGCTCTGCCTCACCCCAGAGCTTGCAGACTGTTTGTTTTACTCTGCCCAGCTCAGAGGATCAGAGGCCCCAATTTTTATTGTTTGCCCCAGCCTGGAGGCTAGAGAGGCTAGAGACTGAGCATTTGCTGTGCCCTGCCTCAGGGGCTATGGATTAGTTACTTGGCCTTACTAGGGGCCCTGATTCCCCCTCTCGCAATTGTTTGAGCCAACAGGGAATCCTAACAATCACGTGGCAGCGTGTACCAACCCTGCAGTGGGGCCAAGGGGGGTGGCCCCGCTCAACATGCTGGGCCCCTTGTGATGGGAGAAAGGTGCCATAAAAATAATTGGCTGCTGATTTCAGGCTCAGTCTTGCAAAGTGCTGAGTGCACCTGAAAAGTGCAGAGCACTCTCCACTCCCATTGACTCTCATCAGTGGACTTAAATGGGAGTTGAGGGAGCTTGGCACCTCAGTGGAGGAGTTCAGTAGGGGGAAGGTCTCACTTTATCATCCAGGTTCTAGCTGGGCCCTACTAAATTCAAGGCCATGAAAACTATGTCATGGACCGTGCATTCTGGTCTCCCCCTAGGAAATATGGTCTTTTGTGTGCTTTTATCTGATACTATACAGATTTCACGCATAAGGCTGTTTCTCAGATTGGGAGTCCTGGCCCAAAAGGGAGTTGAAGTGGGGTCACCGGGTTATTTTAGGGGTGTTGTCATATTGCCACCCTTACTTTTGCACTGTCTTCAGAGCTGAGTGGCTGGAGAGTGGCTGCTGTTGGCCAGGCACCCAGATCTGAAGGCAGCATCCCTCCAGCAGCACTGCAGAAGAGTGGCTATACCATACAATTGCACCCATACTTCTGTGCTGCTACCTTCAGAGCTGGGTGGCCAGAGAGTGGTGGCTGCTGACCAAGGGCCCAACTCTGCAGGCAGCAGCGCAGAAGTAAGAGTGACAATACCATACCAGGCCATCCTTACTTCTGCGCTGCTGCTGGCAGTGGCTCTGCCTTCAGAGCTGGGCTCCCAGCCAGCAGCCACCGCTTCCCAGCTGACCAGCTCTGAAGGCAGCATCGCTGCCAGCAGCAGCACAGAAGTAATGGTAGCAGTACCACAACCTACCCTACAATAACCTTGTGACCTCCCCCATGACTCCTTTTGGGTCAGGAGCCTACAATTGCAACATCATGAAATTTCTGATTTAAATAGCTGAAATCATGAAATTTATGATTTTTTTAAAATCCCATTACTGAGAAATTGACCAAAATGGACCTTTGGTAGGCCCTACCAATGAGAGTTCAGGATGCTGAGCATGTCCAGAGGTTGTCCAGCACCATAAAAGACTGAGCTCATAGAGCAATGAGGACTACCAATAGTCAAGCCCAATACCTGGGCCCCCTTATTTATGGTGAGATAGCAAATAAGTGGTGAAAGATCAGACTTTGTTTATTCAATGCAAAAAACCCCTCAAACCTTCTTATGATTAAGACTAAGGCATCAGGACACGTGTGTTTGAATTTCATGTGACTAAGCTCCTTTTACCTCTCCATAAGCTCAGAGCTGCCAAGTGTCCTGATCACACTCTGAACCAAACAATGAACCAAACAATGTAGAAAAGTACATCATTGTGTGAATGACTTTTTCCAGGGCCACATTTCATTCTCATTCATTTTGGGATTGAATCCCTTTTTTATTCAGCTGATATTTAAACATTAACATTCATCACAAGTGTCAGCTGAATTTTCACACCCAACTCCTTTGCTGCACTCTGCCTACTCTTCCCTCCCCAAGCCTGACCTGCCCACACCTCATCTTATGTTATGAACACTTTTAATGGTGCTCACAAATAATGACTGCTTCAAGCTGCTTGCCTGCTGTTTAGCATATTACAGATGGCATGGTGCAAACTAGTGGGCAGAACGTAAAAAAAGCCCTAAGAATCATGAGACCCTGGACACATATAGTAGGGCTGCTTCTCTAGCAAGACAGAACTCCTGTGTTCTCATCCCAGTTTACTCATCGACTCACTGAATGACCTTGGGGAAAGTGTATTGAAACAGGCATTGACTTCATCAGCTGGTGACTCAGCCATGTCAGCTCCATAATGGCAGAAGAAGGGCCTCAGTGTCAAGCAGATACCCCCACCTCCCCACCCCATTCCCATTCAGCTTTTTTCAGTGCTTATTGAACTTGTCTGTGAGTTTGCTTTGAAGAAACAATGGCATCCATTATGTACCAGACTAGAACAGAGGGACAAGGTTCATCAGAACAGAGAAATAACTTAAAACATGGGCAACTGACAAAAGAGCAGCTAAGATTCAATCCAGCTCTGACCAGACTAATCTAAAAGATGTTCCTCCAAAGGTTACTGAGTGGTGCTCTAATATTAATTGAAACAAGAGGTAGCTAGCCAAATAGTCCTATTTTGTACAAGATCTTATGTATGAATGAGCCACAAGATGTAATAAAGATGCTAGGACCTGTAGTGTCTTGACCCCTTGGATTCTGTAGTAAATATCTACCAACTCTATGGTGTAGTTTTAGCTTGAATAGTATTCACAGTTTTGGAGAAGCTCCCAGTCGGCACTTTATTGGTTGTGTTCCTTTTTTATTCTTCTAAATCTCTTCAAATCACAGGTTTATCAAACGTAATGTATTATATTCACAATGGGATTGATAAAATCAGCAAGTATTAATCAATCAGTATGCAAGTGGTAAAATGCTACATTAATCTTTAAACTCTTCCTGTGGTAACAGAACACCTCCTGGCCAGTGTTAATAAGATCTGCTTGTGAGCAGAGGTAGAAGTACCAAGAAATGAATGGTAGAGTTGGTCTGAGGCTACAATATCTGACCAGCCTCAGCCAACCTAGCCATGCTCATTTTTATTCCCCCAGAAGTGAAGCTTGCTACCCACAATTATGTCAATGAGGGGCAATATTCTCAAGGAGAAGGCAGGCGGATTTTACTAAATCCATCATAATGTTAACCACTTTGCTGCTTCTTTGACCTTTTACTGTTCTGTTTGGCATGAATGGCAAAACTCCCATTGACTTCAACGGGAGGTTGATTGGGCCCCTGGAAAGCAAACATTTACCACACATGTTGGTTAAAATTTTCGAAGCTGAATAGGGGATTTAGCCATACAGTTGCCACTGAAATTAATGGAGTTGTATGGTGGGCAATAGGAGCCACGTACATTTTCACCTATACCTTTTAAATTTGCAACTGGTGAGGCTGTGCCCGTCTTTGAAGCACTTGAATTTCCTCTCACCTGTGCGAGGTGCTCACCCCAGGCTGCCTCCCAATTCTGAGCAGATGCAAGCAAGAAGCAAAGGGTAGGTGAGTCACCAATAAAGAGTAATGAATGTAACATTGGTTAGATAAATAAAAATCATCTCAACAGCCACCTCATAATAAAACTTATTAGAAGTAAATCTATAAAATAGACTTTTCAAAGCTGAATCAGGAGCCAATGAAGAAGGGGACAACATCCTTCCTCTACTATAATAGAGTTTGTCTTTTTGTTTTCTTTTTAATTATGTAAGCAAGTCCAAAGGAGGCACATCCATTATGACTTGAAACAGGGAGAATGTCTGTCTATTTTAAGTCTCTGGCACTGGATCCCTGGATACTTCTATGCCTGAAAATTGAGGAAGATAACTTCATGTTAGACCCCCAAAAGGGGTCTCTCTGGTACAGTCTGTAGTACACTGAGGCATGAGCAAACCAAGGTTAACATTTTTAGCTGCCATTGCTTGGGGCCCCCAAAATAGCTCCCCATCCAGAAACATCCAGCTTTCTTAGTACTAATGGGAAATCTATTAGAAACAATAGGGTTGAGTGGTAGCTAGTGACAATTGGGTAAGATATCATTCATACAGAATGGTGCTTTGTTTACTGCTTTCCAGAGCATCATTATTAATGGTGAACTTGTGATATCCTTACTAGTTGCTGTGGCAGTGATTATGATGTCAGCTGAAACACAAGGTCCCTCTAGAAATAAAAATCATATGTCCATCCAAATATTTTCAAAATTAAAGAGCGAGAGCAGATAAACAAAGAAAATCTGTTACAGGATATGTGCCTGGATTTTTGTTATATATGCATGTGTATGTGCCTATCTGTGCACATTCGTACATTTAATGTGCACATGAAGTTACCATAATTAACCCTTTGCATGTAGAGTTATCTGATATGTGCCTGTAATAATTTGTTTGTGCAATCCACCACCTTTAAAAATACGACATTATATGCAAAATTATTTGTAAGTTACTAGTTTTCCATGAGAATTCTGCTTCTTTGAAACTCCATAGAGAATCCCAGGTCTTTGCAAGTGCACTAGAACTGACCAGGGCGCTTACAGTGTTAGAGAAAATACAAAGAACTATTTATTCACTTAGCAATCTGAGAGTTCTTGTCTCCCACAGTGTCAGGCAAAAACTCAACACCTCTACTTAACTCAGGTTTCCTCTGAGATAAAGCTGTTCACTCAAGAGATCTTTTAAAAGCACAATCTATATTTGTAATGCATGGTATGGAAAGATAGGAGGCATGTATGATAATCACAACAGCAATTCATAAGAGATTTTAACACTTGTTCAGTGTCAGTGTGTTAACTGTACTACCCCATTGCTAGTCTATAGAAGTATTTTGCAGATATGATCATTACCATGGGTGCATTTTTTGCAGCGGAAAAAACATCCAGTCTAGTGGATATTTTGATGTGACTTGCCCAGGGCATCTTTTTCAATAAGGATAAAAGCAGTGTCTGGCTGATGAACCAATGGAGAATTCAGAAAGAAATCATTAATGCCCAGTACATTGCAGTTTTGTGGACCCAGTGTTCTAAGAATAAAAAGTCACCCTCAGTGATGCATGTGCACTTTGCAGGGATTAACCTATTCGTTTATAAATACCAACTCCATGTCATCTACTGGACTCATGTGATGATTAGTCTACTGTGCATCTGTTAAAACTACTGATTCAAAGAATTTCCAAAGTTCAAACAGTTTCCTCATTTCCAAACACTTATGACAACAGCATTTCTGGGAACAGGATGGGAATTTCTGGATTAAATTATGGAGAAAATTGGATTAGAGGGAAGTCTTTTTTCCTTCCTCAGAAGCAGAAATTGAACGTCATGGTGCATGTTAATTCAGAAATAGGTAGTTAAGTGACTTAATTTCTATTTATTTTCAAATACACAAAATGAACTAGATCCTTAAGGAGTTACGTTGTTTTACACCAGCTAAGGATCTGGCCCATTACATCCAATAACGTCTCAAAGCATGTATATATATTTTAAAAAATGGGGCAAATCATTCCTGGAATTTTTTCCTCAATAGCTAGCCATGTCCAAACCATGTTGGGATCAAAGTCAATGCTTTGAACTGCACCCAGAAGCAAACAAGGAACGAGTTTAGTGGCTGTAATTAATTTAATATGGACCTCACTGTCTAATACCACCTATTAGGTCTAACCAGACAGATAGAAAAGATATTTTGGCTGCTGCTAACATCTGAAATGTTAGGAGCAGTCAGTAAAATAAAAAGACCCCAAAATAGCAAGTCTCTTGTAACATGTGGACAAACCCTCTCAAAAATGGGCCAAAAGGACCCCATGATCCCTTCATTTCCCCATCCCTCTAGCATCACCTTTTGCCTTGTGTGAATTAAAGTTCAGACATCTTGTTCTCATCAACATCTGTCTTGGGCAAGCACTGGCAAAGCTGCACCATCTGCGTCTGATGGAAAATGACACAGCTGTGTGTCATCAACATACTGATGGCTCACTAACCTTCTCCACTTCATACTTTGGTCTCCTTTTGAATATAATGGTGTAAAGTATGTAACAAGTGAATTTATCTCATAGCTGGAGTAGAGAACGGGAAGTCCAGCTTCTTGAGTTTCTATGCCTAGCTCTGCCACTGACTTGTTACACGACTTGTCACTTAACCTCTCAGTGTCTCATTTAACTCGTCTGTAAAAACCCAGAAGGAGGTTGTTGTTTTTTTGGCATTTTGGGATTCAATTTCTGCCTCTTTAAAACCTTCCTATTTAATCAGCATCTAGCAGAATATTTGTTTTTTAAGAATAAATTAATGCAACAGAGATTAGCTGAATCTCTGTTCATAAGAAAGGCTGCTTCAATATACTTGCTTAGTAGGGGAGAAGATAAGATTTAGACTTTGAGGCATATTGCTGCTTACTCCTGGGCTGAATTAACCCTTTGATCTTACAGTCTACAAAGATAATAAATGGATGCACATCTTACAACATTTTCTTCCTTAGAAATGTAAATCATAGTTAAGGGAAATCCTACAAACATTACTGGACGTGATACTTACTACTGTGAGTTGTTCCATTGACTTCAAAGGATGACTCATGGTAGCAGGCACTATGCCTGGTAATAAGTACTTACAAGATCATGCCCTAATGGCATAAGTGCAGCAAAATCTGGAATGAATGATGTGGTAAGGTTGCCACCAAACTCTAGTGGTTTCTATACAGGCAATATCTCAATCTTGTGCCTACTTGGCATATTTGAAGGGTGTGTAATTTCCAGCCATGGCAGCACTGTACCACTGGCTCAGCATCACCTCTTTCCAATGCTGCCCTTTCCACCATCACAACCTTACCCTAATTCCTCCTTCAAGAGCAAATCTGGATTCAGACAAAGATCTTGTAAAGAAGTCTATGAAACTGTTGTTAACATATCTAGGGCAGGTTCAGAGAATGATACCAGACTAACAATAGGCAGATGGGGTCATGTTCTAATGTACTGTAACTTCCTGTCATAAACAGATAGCTAAGGGTTAATGTTTCTTTTACCTGTAAAGGGTTAACAAAGGGAACCAAACACCTGACCAGAGGACCAATCAGGAAACCGGATTTTTCAAAGCTCAGGGGAGGGAATTTTTTGGGTCTTGGTCTTTCGTCTGTCTCTCGGTTATGAGAGGTTTTTTTCTATCTTCAAGCTTCTAATCTTCAGTTTCAAAGTTGTGAGTACAAAGGTAGCAAAACAATAGGCTTTTATATGTTTTGTTTT
>NC_133774.1:28205243-28295689 GCF_003597395.2 Chelonoidis abingdonii
GGGTTCATGCTAGCTTCTCAGGTTATGAACGCTAACGTTTAAATCTGAGTAGGAAGCTACGACACCTCCCAATCTGTTCAGCCCATCTCAGGTGCAGACAACCATCTCTGCCTGTGGCACACAATAGTTTAGTCTTCTATGGGCTCTAATTTTGGTTGTTGGATTTAGTGTGTGGGTACTGTGACAAAGTTCCTCCTCTACCTTGGTGGGTCTTGCACTTATTGGCAGATTTGCTCACCTCAGATTCACCCTGCAGGTCAGGAAACAGCCCAGAGACCTTCCCCTCTGGTAGAAGCCACAGTCCAGGTCAATTCCTCCTGTGTTTGAGCAGGAGTTGGGAGTTTTGGGGGGAACCCAGGCCCACCCTTTACTCTGGGTTCCAGCCCATGGCCCTGTGGACTGCAGCTGTCTAGAGTGCCTCCTGGTACAGTTGCACAACAGCTACAACTCCCTGGACTACTTCCCCATGGCCTCCTCCCAACACCTTCTTTGTCCTCACCACCGGACTTTCCTCCTGATGTCTGATAACACTTGTACTTCTCAGTCCTGCAGCTGTATGCCTACTCGCTCTCAGCTTCTTGCATGCCTCTTGCTCCCAGTTCCTCTCTCACACACACACACTTCCTCTCCTCTGGCCTGGCTGGAGTGAGCCCTTTTATAGCATCAGAGGGGCCTTAGAGTCAGATGCTTAACAGCCTCACTTGACTCTTAGCAGGTTAATTGGAGTCAGGTGTTCTCATTAGCCTGGAACAGCCCCTGCTCTGGTCACTCAGGGAACAGAAAACTGCTTATTGAGTGGCCAGTATATCTCCCTTCTACTACTCTGCTGTTCCCAACTGGCCTGGGTCTATCACAGTACTTAGTGATGTTGCTGGCCTGTGATATACTGGAGGTCAGACTGGATGATCTGATCATTTCTTCTGCCCTTAAACTTTATGACTTTATATAGACAGAACAGGTGGTTGCCCTGGGGGGCAATACTGTCATGTGCATAATTACAGAATGTATAGCTGTCTGTCTATATCCTATTGCCAACAACAAGCCAGTAGTCACTGTTTATCAAGTGAGTGACTATTGGTTGGGAAGTTGGCTGGGTACAGATTTTCCCGTTCCCCCTGTAATACATATATTTATTTAGCACTCCACACCAAAGCTCTGTACAACAGAATACAAACAACTGCAGTCTCATGAAAACCTAATACAATATCTTACACACATATACAGAAGAGGAGGCCAAATTTAAACAAAGGAATGAAAAAGTTTTGAAGGGAAGATGGCAAATATAGGGCCAACAGTGATTGCTCTAAAATCACATTTAAGAAAAAAATCCACATATATGCTTTGTAAAAATGGGGATATCTATGGGAATTGAGGATGCACAGTATATTTCAGGACTGACCCAGCAAAGAATATGAGGATTTAGTTCATACAAGAATCTGAGGATTTAGTTCATACAGTTGTAACAGAAAACAGTGACATTTAACACCCTGGTTTAATTTAAAAACTGATTCAAATGAACACTTGTAAATTTGACTGCTGGTACTCCTGAGGATACCATCTCCCATTAAATGTTCCTGCAGGTGACTTTTGCCTGCCTCACCCAGAAAATGTGCACAAAATCAAGGGTGAGCTGAAGGGAAAGTGTGTTGCAGAAGCACTAAACAGTGTGGCCCCTCTCAGAACCCTTTGGTCACATGGAAAACTCCAGTGCAGAGGCAACAACCTGTGAAATTCGTCAGGGGGGCCAGATGCTGCTGGTTAAAGCCAAGGAGAGCCAGGGAACAACATACAAGTGGCAAAGAAAAGAAAATGCATAAATAAGTCAACACATCTAGTACTTAAACTGTCAACTGCATGTTTTACTTATAGATATCCAAGGCTAGTGCAAAGCAAATCAAGCATTAAAATTCATACAACAGCAAAAAGTTAGGCAACAAAGAGACATTTTTAAGACTCACACATTCTTTTCTTCAAAGTAGGCCATCCTGGCTCCTGAACATGAGGCATCCAAATCAGTTTCCTAAGATAATCCATTACAAATTATGACCAGCTTCCAAAAGCATGGTTGGAAGCTTGGCATGATCTGCTGCCTAGGTTTCACTTTTCTGTCCTGTTCATCTCAGACAAGTTCCAGGCATGACAGGTCAGGAGACTGTTGGGTTCACACTATGAATTTTTTAAATGATTTTTATTTTATTTTTAATTTCCACACATATGCATGCCAGCAGCACAACTCATCAGCCGTAGACATAGCTCTCAAAGCTATGCTGCCCTTCCATAGATCATGCTGCAAAACAAATTAAGATCTAGTTACATAGAAAAGTGATTAGGATTAAGGCTGTGATTCTTTCAAGGAAGTCACGGATTCTGTAACTTTCCACAAGCTCTGTGATTTCTGCAGTGGCTGGTGCGGCTGACTTCAGGGCCCTACAGACAGCTGTAGTGGCAGCTACTGGACCAACCCAGGGCCAGCTGCTCTGGAGGTTGCCGGGGCCAGTCGCATCAGCCGCTGCTTAGGAGGCCTGGGCCAGCTGGTTTTGGGAACCGCAGGTGTAGCGGACAATGTGGTGGCTTCAGGGACCGCCAGAGCAGTTGTCCTGGGGGTGTCACTGGAACAGTAGTGGTCCCAGGGTGGCTGGAGCAGCATCCTGGGATGTCCCCAGGAGCAGTGGCTGGGGGGCAGTCAACCCCCAGCCCTGGCGCAGGCCCCACCCCAGCAGGGCCCCCCTGAGCAATGGGGCCCCAGAGGTAGAGATTTAGTTAGGGGTATTTGGGGTAAAAGTCAATGACAGGTCACAGGCTCTGAATTTTTATTTATTGCCAGTGACCTGTCTATGACTTTTACCAAAAATACTTGTAACTAAATCTTAGCCTTAATTATGATCAGTGAAATAGCCATGATTTCTCATAAATTTACAGTCCCCAAAAGGCAAAGAAACCCCATTCATGCTCTCCTGTCTTCAAATCATACCATTTACAATTAGAAACAGCCTTCTTATAAAATTAGGCCATGCTTTATAAATGTATTGTGGTTTTAAGTTTTCATGGTGTAGCAGCTTTTCGATGTGGAAAGTACACATGCTGGGCAATGCAAGAACAATTAGATATTTGTTGTTTGTAGAAGGGATTCACTTGTTAGTCCATCGATTTCTCTTTTTTTGTTTGTTTGCTGGGCATTTTGAACCCACTTATTTCAAAACTTTTCCCATTTTTGTCCTTTCCACCAGGGATGGGTAAACAAGATCAAATAAAATCAAAAATCTTTCCCCATGTCTCGGCCTGAAAGTATGTGGAATATTTTTGAATTTTAGAAAGTTGGGTTAAATGTTTCACTTGCTCTTGTGTTTAGGTTCTGGCCAGGATGAAAAACACAAATCTCAAAATATGAGAAGAAAAACTGTTGTCACAGTATTAGTGGCCTGACAGCAATCACCAGAAATTTCTTAACAAAGCCAAGATTTCCACCTGAATTTTGCATACCCAAGAGGATTGGATAGTTCTGATAACCATCCAAACAGAACTGACATTCTGAAATTTGGACGCTGGTGATGGGCAGATTTTAAAAATTCTGCCCCCTGTATTTCCTGAAAAATTGCATAAGCTAGATACACAAAGGGCTAAATTCATAACTGGTGTAAACTCTTGGCTTCTTGGGATAGATGAATGAATTTTGGCCAAATGACTTTTGTTTCTCTTTCTGAGCTGTATTGAAGTCCTTTGATCCTGCACACTTTTCTTCTGCATGGA
Organism: Chelonoidis abingdonii; assembly: GCF_003597395.2. Taxonomy (NCBI): domain Eukaryota; kingdom Metazoa; phylum Chordata; order Testudines; family Testudinidae; genus Chelonoidis; species Chelonoidis abingdonii. The sequence goes on from NC_133774.1 coordinate 28,208,991, forward strand.
AATAATATTGCACCTCTTTATGACATCATTTTGATGCACCAACCCATTCTCGTTTTCCCCCAATGAGTCTCTAGAGGGGCTGGAAGAGTGTTTTGGATCATTTGCTCACAATGTGATTTAATCTTGGATTAGGTAAAGTCAGATGTAAGGGGATACGGTACCAGTCCTGAAACCTGTGCATAGAATGTTAGACCTTACAACTGTCTCAGTTTGATCAGGACATCCGGATTTTGTAACATCATTTGATAACTGTTCCTCTGTCCCTAATTCCATCCTGTAGAGTTCTGAGACTATGTAACAAGAAGCCACCAAGTTACTATCCCTTGCCTCTATCTGCCAGTGTCACCTGCTGTTCTGGCATCATCATCCAAGCATGTCACACTATCAAGCGGAATGTCAGTTTGATGTCTGAAATTCACAACTAGCACTCAGACTGGGGAGAGGGTTGACTTCTGGAGCCAGAGCTGAGTTTGGGAGCACATAAAAGCGCTGGAGTCCCCTCGCTTTTTGGCAGGACTTCAAGGATTATCCCAATGAAGAGATCTTGACAGCATACTTGTAAACTCCACAGGCCCCAGGGGCTCAAGCACCATGATATTTATGCTGGGGTCTGGATTGCCAAAATAGTTTTACTGTTATGCAGACATAGGTCTCTTGGTAAGAACTAGCATTTCTGACACCTGTTAACTGGCATTTGAAAGAATCAGGACAGTCTAAAGTCTGTAAAGTAGCAGAGCATGACAATGCCTTGAAAGCCTACGTTTGGCATTTTTCTGTTCTCTGTTTAAACTTACCTCAGCTCCATGAGCACCACAAATATTTGTAAAAGCCAATATCAGATGGAAGAATTACATGGTGTATTGTTGGCATTCCTGATATATTTAGTACAAGAAGCTGTCACAGCTCGCTGGGTCTTTATTACAGCCTCAGTCTCTGTAAAAAGGAAAAAAAATGAAGCTTTTAAATTAAATAGGAGGTAAGGCATTTACAGCAAAGCATTTAAACATGTGCTCTTCTTTAACGGAACTACATGTAAGCTTTAAAGTTAATCACGAGCTTAAGCGCTTCGGTGAATCAGGGCCTATGTCATGTGGAATTGTTGATCTAAGCCGTGTGCTTTGTAATATTTCACCAGGCAAAACAAATAGGTTCTTTCCATTCCCCTGGTGTGGGGTGGCTAAGTATGCTGCTCTGTGACAGTAGGAGAACATGATTTAAGCAGAAGGGGAAAGGGGAGAGAGAGAAAGTGGTAAAGAAAAGAGAAGAGAAGATAAAGAACTTATTTCTTTTTCCTCATCTACCATTCTTTTTTTCCCATCTCAAAACTTTTTGTCCCCCTATCTCCAGCCTCATGTCCTTTCCTTTCTTGTCCTCTTCCACTTTATCCCTTCTTTCTTACCTTCTTGCCTGCCTGTCTCATAAAACACCATCTTGCCCTCTCCTGGACAGCTGTACATTTGCAGGCAAATACAGAGGGTTATACAGGGACCGTCTCTTCAGCAGGGGCATAATTGGTGAGTGACTCCTCATTTGGTACCTCCATTGCCTATCAGTAGGTGCACCCCTTGCACCATTAAAGATAAATGTCCTCTAGACTAGACCTCTGCAGTACAGTAATGAGGATATTTAATCCTAACAACTTTATTGCCCATACATAGCTTTATTGTAATCAGCTTCGGTTTTGCCTATCTCTTCTGAAGGAGAGCTCTCACAATTCCAGGGCTGTGAAGAGAAGTAAGTGGCCTTCAATTCATATCATGTCAGTCAATCAACAAAGCCACTTGACAGGGGACTGGGAGGTATGTATCTTCATATTCACAAGGGCTTGTAAACATTGGCACACATGGAACATCATATTAGGTAGCTGGTTGGGCCCTTCCCAGTTTGGGCCTGACTCCATTACGTTGCTGCTTGCCTGCTCTTCAACCTGACAGCAGCTGTTATCGGCTTCCTCTTGCCCTCTCTCTATGTTATCACTGCTCTGTCTGCCACTAGCAGAGCAAAATTAACCAATTAATGTAATCTACCATCCAAGGAGTGCTGTATTAAAGGAATGACATATAAGAATGCTGGTAAGAGACCTGTCTGCATTGCTTGGCTTCAGTTAGCTGACATGGGTCAAGGTTAATATGTCTGTCATGTGACAGGGATCAATATCCACTGAATCCAGCAGCTACTGTTATAAACTCCCTGTCTGCCTCCTTCATGCTACCATTGGCAAGATTCAGTCATAGCCCAAACACAGTAGCCTTAGTACCTTTAGAGGTGCCAGAAGGGAACCTCTCTCTGACAAGTCAAACTGGAGACGTGCTAAGCTTCTCTCAGATGGTAGTTGCACTTTTATTACCTCATAGTTACATAGGATTAGTCAGGTCAGATCAGTCCTTCTAATCCTGCATCTTCCCTTCCATAGTGCCTAGTGCAAATGTTACAGTAATACTCTTAATTCAGCCAAGTTCACTTTATGACATAATCAGTAATATATAAAGCTACAAATATAACTGGGAAAACAGGAATCCGTATGTGCAGCATGTACTAATATATAGAAGCTGGCGTAACCTTCACATTTGCATGCCCATTGTATTTTATTAGGTTTGTTTTTATTCTATTACCTTTTTTTAGGAAAGTAGGGGTGCAAAGGGAATTAAATACAAGGAGATAAGTGCAATTATTCCAATGATTACACCATTTCATATTCAGAAAATATATTATTTTATTATATTTGTATTTTGGTAGTGCAAAGATGGCTCATTGTACAAGGTACAGTGCAAGTCCAGAAACAGACAAAAGCCCAGATTGTTAAAGGTATTTATGAACTGCTGCACTCAGCGTTGCAAACCTAGCTAATTTAGGAGACCAAGTCTCATTTTCAAAAGGGACTTTGGTCCAGATTGTTAAAGGTATTTATGCACTGCTGCGTTCAGTGTTGTAATGCCTAACTGATTTTGGAGCCTAAACCTCCTTTTCCAAAGGAATTTAGGCAGTTAGGAGCCTAAATCCCACTAACTGTCCCTTTTGAAAATGAGACTTGGGCTCTGAAATCAGTTAGGTTTGCATTATCTCCTGTAAATGTAAACAAACTTGTTTGCCTGAGCAATTGGCTGAACAAGAAGTAGGACTGAGTGGACTTGTAGGCTCTAAAGTTTTAAATTGTTTTGTTTTTGAGTGCAGTTATGTAACAAAAAAAAATCTACATTTGTAAATTGTACTTTCATGACAAAGACTGCACTACAGAACTTGTCTGAGGTGAATTGAAAAATATTATTTCTTTTGTTTAGCATTTTTACAGTGAAAATATCTGTAATCAAAAATAATATACACTTTGATTTCAATTACAATATATATGAAAATGTAGAAAAATGTAAAATATGTAATGAATTTCAATTGGTATTCTATTGTTTAACAGTAAAATTAATTGCAATTAAATTTTTTAGTTAATCGCTTGAGTTAACTGTGATTAATCAACCACCCTAATTAAATTCAATATATTATATGCTGTTCCCACATTTTCAGTTTTCACTATATCACAGATTTTTATATTGAAAGCAAGTAACAATGTTATAGAACAGGGGTCAGCAATCTTTTGGAAGTGATATGCTGAGTTTTCATTTATTCACACTAATTTAAGGTTTCCCGTGTCAGTAATACATTTTAACGTTTTTAGAAGGTCTCTTTCTATAAGTCTATAATATATAACTAAACTATTTTTGTATATAAAGTAAATAAGGTTTTTAAAATGTTTAAGAAGCCTCATTTAAAATTAAATTAAAATACAGAGCCCCCAGGACTGGTGGCCAGGACCAGGACAGTGTGAGTGCCACTGAAAATCAGCCCCATGATGCCTTTGGCACGCGTGCCATAGGTTGCCTACCCCTGTTATAGAAGTTGTTGAGGTGATAGTTTGAGAAATGGTACTTTTGGCACCCGAGAAAATGGTTTCAGATTATGGTATGAGCACAGTAGCTAGGTATGTCTTCTAAAATGACCAGCAGTGAAATTAGATAATAAAGTTAACTATATCAAGAATGAAATGACCATCATTAGGTTTCAGACTCAACCAATTGAAATGAATGGAGCAATTAACACCTCTCAGAACTATTTTTTCAGGCTATCTGCAGATTCAGGAAGACTTTCGCTGCACCACTTTACATTGACTCACACTTCCAATTTTTTTCTCTGCAACCGGAAGGGCTAGATATTATATATATTTTTTTAAATGAAAGCTTGGATTTTGAGACACAATTCTGTGGCAAAGCATGAATTCCAGAGCTGTGAAGTAACAGAACACAGGGTCTGTTTATAACTTCCTTTTCTTCAGCCAAATTTATTCAGACTGAAGACCTTATTCTCCTCTCACATATTCCTGTTTGAATCAGGAGCAACTCTATTGATTTCAGTGCCAAGATTTTAAAAAGTGCTTAGTGGCTTTGGGGATAGGCTGGATGGCTCAGTGCTTTTTGGATATGGGTACCTGGATTTAAGTTTAGTCAATCCTGAAGCAATTTTTGAGTTATCCATTCTCATAAAAATAAAATCTCAGTATAAAAAACACCTCATCAAGAGTTCACCAAACTTTTTTTTTAAAGGTATAAGCAATTGAAAACGAGGACTTTAAAATGGATGTATCTCTCCACCAATTGAAAGAGTGCTATGGAAGCAATGCTCCAATTCAGGAATCCTTGCTGTCTGTATTTGCCTGTTTCTGAAAAGGGTTAGGAGATGCTACTCTAGCAGAAATTCAGACTTGAAGCTACATCAGCTCTGGATTTGTCTCTCTGACTCTCTGTTGTATCCTGGCTGTGGGGTTTTTATTTTGTCGTCTTTAGATTTTGCTTCTTCCTACATTTTCTTTTTATATGAACAATTCTCATCCACTCCTTCCCCGCACTCAATCAGGTTTCTATTCATTTTAGTAGCACTTCTCAGTTACCTCTGAAAGCATTTTCAGAGCAAATAAATCCTCAAACTATTAAAAATAATTCCCAATAAAATGGGGTTTAGAAAAGTGAATTTACACCAGAAATGGGAGGAATGTGTAGTGACAAGAGGTGACCCTTGTCACTGCACAACTGATTTTCCGGCCTTGCCTTTCACAGCTATCTTGTGGGCAAACTGCTCCCCCTGGTGCCTAATATATGCCAAGATTTTCAAAAGTGCTTAGTGGCTTTGGGGATAGGCTGGATGGCTCAGTGTTTTTTTGAAAATTAGCCCCTTTTAAGGTGTCTCAAGTTAGGTACCCAAAAATTGGGTCACACAAAAGAATGAGGCACTTCTGAAAATCTTGTCCATACTATCTAAAGCAAGCAGGGAGCATAGCTTTGAATTGTCCCTTGAATGTTTCTAATAACTTTGCAACATTGCAACAAGCCTCTTTAATTCTAGGTTTCTGTCACTGAATGTTGTAAACCCATATAGTTAAAAAATGACCTGGACATGAATTTTCGTGAGTTAATTTATTTTCAGTTTTTCTCTAGTATGAAATGGATGGAGCTGTTGTTAAATATTTATCCCAAACTAAATACAACCTAGAAGTAAATGATTTCAGCCAAATTAATCTAGGAAAACCAGAAATTAATTTACAAAGGCCAAAGAAATTTTTACTAATGTTAGACCACCACTGTAGCAGATCATATTTTAAACTTATCCCAACACATTTATTTATTCCACTGCATCTCCACAGCATAGCACTTCATTTTCACAAAAGGAATACATTGAGTATATATTATAGTTGTGCCTAATAGAAGCCTCAGATCTGAGTACCCCTGAATGTTGTGAATACAAATTCTGAACCCAGATCTGAATTTCTCAAATGGCTCATAACTTTACAATGGCCTGAACCAAAACTCTGAACTGGATTACATCAAATGTGGATCTAGATCTGAATTTTAATGCTCAGGCTTTGTATTACTAATTCCTAAATGTATCCCTTCTTAGTGATTCTACTGTATAGCTAAGCCTTATTGATTATCCAAATTATAAACAGGGGTTTACAAACATGTTACTGTGTGGACCATATCTTTACAGAGATTGTTTTGAAGGCCTTTTCCTCTGATTTGCAACCATGAGGGCCACCTTCCTTTCCATTTGTGATTGCAGAACTAAGGATGTGTGCGTTTTTAGCTGGCTTTTAGTGGTACTTAGTAGCTGGAAATAAGAAAAACCAGTGTCCCATGACTAGCTTGCCACAGACCTCTTGCAAGTGCTTCAAGCAAGAGTCTCACTATACATCTTGAACTTAATTCAGGGTCAGACTAAAAAAAATCGAGTTTCTTTCAATGGTGCTGAAGGAACACAGGCAAGAATTCTTGATGCTGACTGCATGTAACATTCCCAGCAACTGGCCTTCATAAAGTCAGACTCAGCCATCCTTTCCTGGTGTAAGGAACTCTAGGATTTAATTGTACCTGGTAATCAAGCCTAAGCACAATAATGCCTCACAAGCCTTTCCTGGCCCACAGTAAGAATGCTGGAGTCTGGGTTGCTATTTCTGTGAACTGTTTACTCTGCACATACTTCTGCAAATCCAATCCTGCTCTCAAATTGTTTCCCATAAACAACGCAGCATGGTTTTGATATATGGTGTCATGTTCTGAAGTCTCTTTTGCTAGCAGAAATATGACTGTATTATAGAATATTGTGTTTTATTTCCCCCCTATGTGCAGTGCTTCATTAAGTGCCTGAATAAATCTCTTGGTGAAATCATTTGTGATTGAATGCTAAGAAGACAGAAGTGATGTGCTTAACTCTGTGTTTCTGCTGTCTGTGTGTAGGTGAGCACTCTTGACAAATGGAGACAGGGAAGCCTCAGTTAAGGGTTCCTGAAATCCTTTAGCAGCCCATCAAAGCCAGATGTTAACATTCAAAGCATGGTGCAAGGCTTATTTTATAGACAATGCCGTTGCTTAATCTTACAGCATCATTATTTATTATTGAGCATCAACAGTGTGTTCAGTGCCATTCTAGCATACAGGAAAATATTATCCCTGCCCTAAGAGGCTTGCAAACTTATGTAGACAAATAGAACAGTTCAGACGCATGTAATACTTTGGGAGCTGGAAGCCACCTGAGGAGGTTTAACAATTTTACAGAGGCAAAGGCTTCCAAGAAGTGAACTGGATTTGTTGCTGACCATTTGTTTAGTTATTCCATTTCTGACAGACAAGGGAATGTGGGTCTTGAAGGGGATGCTCCGTTGTCAAAGAGTATTCAAAAAATCTGGCTCCTTTGAGTAAATGCATATTTCTCCAACAATATTAATCACTTTTCTGGACTTCAGAAGCCTCTAGTCACATGGTCATATTACAAAACAGTAGGCTTGATCTTACATGGTGCAGATGTTGAGTGTTGTGCATAAGGTGAAAAGTTCTGAGCAGAACATGGGGGAAGGTGAACTCACTCATGGGTTAATGAAAGCACCACAGGGTGGCCACCAAGTTATTCCTGCTTAGCAGGAGTGAGGCCAAAGAAAGAAGCACAGAGTTTAGAATCTTATTCATCTAATGAAAATTGCACTTAACCTCATGTCCTTCCGAAACGCCCATTCTTCAACATGCTTTCTTTTAAACTTATGCTTGTCATTCATCCCTTCAATTCAGCACTCAAAATAGTGATAATAAGGCGTAAGAAGTTCTTAAGTTGTGAGCAATAAAGAGTATTCAAAATGAGTATTGGTGCTTGAGGGAAAATAAAGCCCTAAGTAGTAGATGCTTTATAATGGGGTCAATGGATGTTCTTTGAACAGTAACTCTCATATATGTCTGTAATTGTGTGTGTCAGAGACATTTTCTTCAGCGTTTGCAGAGGACATAGAATATTTCATTGGACAAATACAATCCTCTGTTTAATTGAATATCTATGTGATGGGACATGTAGTTTTTTTTTTTTTCCTTTTTCCACTAGATGTCTCATGAGGCCAGCAATCAAAATTATTCTGTCCAAGTTTGGCTTTTTTCTCAAGTACACATAAAAGACTTATTTCCCATAATTTGTCTTTAAAATAAATTATTTTTACTAAATATATATGCTTATATATTGGTTTGATATTTGAAATGGTATTTGCTCTGATAGCTTTAAAATTCTAAAGGGTGTTGATATTATGGAGTTCAGTGGAAATTTATTGTTGCAAGCTTGTCCTGATGAAGAATTTCTTGAAGTCTGAATTTGATCAAGTTGTAAAATGTGGACTGGAGCACAAGGTAATTAATCAAGAGCATCAGCTTTTAAAACCTTAAAAAAAATCTGTAGTGCTTGCAGAACAAGAAACAGTCACAAGATGTAAAAAATGTTGGTGTGTTTGTTCTTTTATTTTGCTATCCTGAAACTACTTTTGCAAGAGAGAGATTTCCTACTTGTAAATTCTCAACCATGCCCACTCCAAAAAACCACATATGGTATAAGAGTTTATTTTTGCAGTGGAAGGAGGGAGTGTTGTGAGTGGGAAAGATTCTTCTGTTTTTATCTAATGGTTCATAATTAGATAGTCTAATGGTTCCTTCTGGCCATAAAATGTATGCGTCTGACCTCCGGTATGATCCGCTTTAGAACTTCATCCAGTTATCCCCGTATTGAGCCCAATAAGTTAGCTTGCCTAAAGCATATCTTCCAGAAAGGCATCCCATCTTGATTTGAAAACTTCAAGTGTATCCATCACTTAGTTTGTTCCAATGGCTAATCAGCTTCACTGTTAACAATTTGTGGCTTATTTCTAGTATGAATTTGTTCTGCGTGAAAGATTTGCAACTAGTAATTTTGCCTCTCTCTAGTAGGTATTTTTTCAAGTATTCTCAAGATAGAGTTAGAGAGAATGGTAAAGTGAGCAAAGCAGGATTAGGAGTGCACAGGAGCCTGGCACCAAAGCACAGGGACTACACATCTAAGTAGTTTTAGGCACTGCTGCAATCCACAAAACCATCGCTCAGCTGCCGCCTCACCCTGGAGGTGCCTAAAATCACTCAGCATATAAATTTCCATTGTATAAATTCCCTACATATCTAAGTTTCTATCTCTGGGGATTTCACACTGCTGCCTTACACTAGGCATCCTGATGCTTATTCTCCTATGCAAAACCCATAGCAATCCTCAAACCTGTGGAAGAGAGGTGGGGGAAAATGCTATCTTGCCTGGTAGGTGTGTGCGGAGGAGGTGTGGCTACAGGAGATGCTGGCATCAGTGGCTCCATTCTAATTTTTATCCCAAATTACTAGAGCACTAACCCAGAATATGGGTTCAGTTTCCCTTGTTGCTTGATAGGGAGAAGGAATTTGAACAGGGGTCTCCCCTCACCCAGAAGAGTGGCCTAACTGCTGAGTTATGGGATATTCTGATGTGAGGTTTCCTCAATCTCCCCCACTGAAGCTGTTCCATTTAGGATGAATAATTAGAGTCATTGTAACAGCGGTACTGGACCACCAGGTTATATAGTCATTCTCTTTTTGGCCCAATGGCAATTTAAGGGATGGTTAGTTTTTTCTAATGGTTATTTACTATCACTGTTAAAAAAAATTGCATCTTTTTTCTAATTTGTATTTGTTTAGCTTCCACTTACAACCATTGGATTTCATTATATCTTCTTCTGGTAGCCTAAGGAGCTTTCTACTATCAGAAATCTCTTCCCCGGGTAGGTACTTGTAGATAGTGATTGAGTCACCTCTTAACTGTCTCTTGAATAAACTAAATACATTGAGCTTCCTTAGTCTCTCACTAAAAAGGCATGTTATCCCTGAAGTGGGATTTAACTTCCATAGTAGTTGTTCCTTGTAGTGTTCCTTCCTATGGGGATAACTGGATGAAGTTCTAAAGCGTATCATAGAGGAGGTCAGACAGTATCATACAGTAGTTGTGGGGAGGTCCCTCCAGGATAGGATGATACAATTGTGAATCTACATAAGTTCTGGTGATTGGAAATATGATCGTTAGAAATATCAACACTTGGGTGTGAGGTGACCATAACAGCTATTTTTTGACTCAGCTACCAGGTACAGAAGGCGAGACATCGGAGACGTAATGACCACCGAAGTAATGTGAGGCGCAGAGTGCTGGACAGATCACAGATTAGTCAGGATGTCTCTTCAACTTCACATCGCTCTCTCTCGGTACAAACGCCCTAAGCATGTGCGACCTGTTTTCAACATAGCCATACTGAAGGATGCTCAGTGTTTCAACAATTTCCAGAGGACTCTTGATGACAAACTGACATCCCACGGACAATTGATAGGTAGTGTAACTGAAAAGTGGGACCAGTTCAAGCAGATAGTGACTGACACAGCAATAACATCTCTTGGACCAAAGAAAAGAACACACAGGATTGGTTTGATGAGAACCAAGAAGAAATATGCTCAGCACTGGAAGTAAAGAGAAAAGCCTTTATTGAATGGCAGAATGACCCCTCCTCAGTCTCTAAGTGTGACCATTTCAAGTGCCTTCAGAGCAAAACACAGAAAGACTTTTGTCAGATACAAGACAACTGGTGGGAGAGCAAAGCCAAAGAAATTGAGCACTATGTTGAGACTCACAACTCAAAGATGTTCTTCAGTGCTATTAAGACTGTCTATGGACCTTCTAAACCAAGGACCACCCCATTGCTCTCATCAGACAACACAACGCTGATTAAAGATAAAGAAGGCATCAACGAAAGATGGCGAGAACACTTTAGCAATCTTCTCAATAGACCATCAACCGTGAATAATAATGTCCTCAATGAAATTCCACAACAACCTGCTCTGACAGATCTTGACTTTCCGCCCACTACAGATGAGATTAAGAAAGCTGTTAGCCAGATGAGCTCAGGAAAAGCTCCTGGAAAAGATGGGATAGCAGCAGAGATATACAAAGCAGCAGGTCCAGCAGCATTAGTAGCATTCCACAGCATGATCATCAGCATCTGGGAGGATGAAAACATACCCCAGGACCTCCGCGATGCTACTATTATCTCTCTTTTCAAGAACAAAGGCAGCAAAGCACAAAGTGGAAACTATAGAGGCATATCCCTCCTCTCCGTTGGTGGGAAGATCATTGCCTGCATCATCTTGAACCGCCTAATAGCCAGTATTTCTGAGGCAAATCTACCTGAAAGTCAATGTGGTTTCCGAACTGGCCGGAGCACAGTCGACATCATGTTTGCTGTCAGACAAATACAAGAGAAGTGCATTGAACAGAATATGCACCTGTATGCTGTCTTCATAGATCTGACAAAGGCGTTTGATACCGTCAACAGGGAAGCCCTTTGGACCATTCTAACACAACTTGGCTGCCCAAGAAAATTTGTCCAGATTATACACCTTTTTCATGACAGCATGACAGGCGAAGTATTGTCTGATGGAGCCACATCAGCCCCCTTCAACATCACCAATGGCATGAAACAAGAATGTGGTCTCACACCTGTCCTATTTAACCTGTTCTTTGCATACGTCCTTAACCATGCAATGAAAGCTCTGGACCGAGGTATATACTTGAAATACCGGCACGATGGTTCACTTTTTGACCTCCGTCGCCAGAATGCAAAGACTAAGATAGTGCAGAAACTCTTTCTTGAGGCACTCTTTGCCGACGATTGTGCCCTCATGGCTCACACTGAAAATTATCTTCAACACATTGTCAACAAGTTTGCTGAGGTATCACAACTCTTCGGACTAACTATCAGCCTTGGAAAGACAGAAGTTTTTCATCAACCTGCACCTGGATCAAATGCTTCTGTCCCAAGTATCTCCATTGACGGCACTCATCTTAAAGTAGTGGAGAACTTTAAATACCTAGGTAGTGTCATATCCAGTGACAGATCACTGGATAATGAGATCAACGCACGAATATCCAAAGCAAGCCAGGCACTTGGCTGTCTGCGTGTCAAAGTTTTAAACCACCACAACATCCAGATGTCAACAAAACTGCTTGTGTACAAAGATGTTGTTCTCTCATGTCTTTTGTACGGGCGCGAAACATGGACACTATATAGATGTCACATCAAGCAGCTTGAAGCATTCCACATGTGCTGCCTCCGCAACATCATGAAGATCTGCTGGCAAGACAAAGTGCCCAAAGATTTGGGTTCTTGGGGTCCCCAGGGAAGGTTGAGGAGATCAGAGTGCTCCAAAACACTATATTTTTGGGTGGTGGCAGTGCTATCAGATCTAAGCTGGTAATTAAGCTTAGAGGATAAGAGGAATTTCATGGCAGGTACCACAAATTTTGGACGCTAAGGTTCAGATTTGGGATTACCTTATGGCAGTGGCGCAGCGCATGGGTATAGATCTCAAAAAGCGCCGTAAGATATATGATTTTTCTTCTTCTGGCTGCAGCTTAGAAGCAGAGGAAGGGGTTTATTTTTAACTATGCAGCTAGAAGATGTTTTCTTCCTTGCATTCTAGTGTGCATAGAGAGGCTAATAAGTTAATGACTGTTCGTTGTGTTAACAAAGCACCCTTAAGTGGTCTAAGGCGAACGCTAACTTCCAGCCAGAACAGCTATTTGTAAAACAAAAAAGGGTTTCTTTTGCTTTTTAAGCAGCTTTCGGAGAGGGCTTCGTAAAGTTTAAAAGCTCTGCTTGCAAGCAAACCCCAGGAGACAACAAGAGACCAGCATTCAGGCAGTTAACAACTCAACTCAGGATGGGCGCCTCAAACACAAGAGGAAAGGAACCATGACACGGAACCTGAACAGGAACTGGCAAGACTGGAGCGAAGAACAAAATGCAAAAGGCAGCCAAACGATGACAGTGAAAAGATACTCAAGAACAGAATAAAACAAAAAGAGATGAGCTGAGGAAAAGAGAAGAAAAAAATCACTCAGTTCCTTAAAAACAAATCTTTAATAAGGAAGAAAAAGTAAAGAATTATCTCTGTAATTGCAAGTATGTAATATTACAGGTCCATCTTATAGACTCAGAATAAGAAACTTTCCTCCAGTACCAATACAATCAAATATATTCCAGCAAGAACTACACATATAAAGGTTAACCAGCCAGATCCACATATTGCAAATAGCAAGTTAAAACAAACCAACAATATAAAATCACTTGTACTTTACTTATTTTGAACAGAGCAACTTGAGAGCCTGTAGGTAATATCTGGTCTGCTCTCAGACCGCTAGTAGAGGAACAAGCAAACCCAAACTACAACAAAGGCTGCCTTCCGCTTTGAGATTTGAAAAATCTTGTTTTCCTGATTAGGTTCTTCTGGTCAGGGATGTGTTGCTTATGAACCGCTTTTAGGTGAAAGAGAATTAACGCCTTATGGCGATCTGTTATGACAACCAACCAGATGATCTGCACAAAATTGTGCAAATGTGTCGAGGACTACCAAGACCAGGTACAAAGATGATGGATCTTGCAAAAGAAATCAGGACAATCCGTTTTGTGAGTTCTGTAAAGAAGCTGTTGGTCCCCATTGTGTGTATTGATTACCAAAAGATATAGAGTGATGCAGGCCAAGGCGAGTGTGGAAATAAATTTGATTGCTAGACCCTGGCCTGTGGAATGTTCTTGACATGCTCTGGTTCTCCAATAGGTAGGTCAGCAAGATCCAGAATGATATAAATGAATTAAATGTTTAGACTGAGATCTTTGAAAGCAATGTCGTTTTTTGATTTCACAGAACTTTCCTCACATAGATCTTTGGTCATTCTTAAATCAGTGAAAGAATTTCCGCTTGTTGAGGGGCTCTTCCCCACCAAAGTGGATCTTCCACTGTATATCCGGACTTCATGTATATAGAGAGTTTTTTCGGACAAATCCTATTATCAGCACAGACCGACAATTCCCCAGGCCCAGTCAACCTTCAACGTAATAGACTTATTTGACAGTTTTCTTTCTTTTCCCTTCTGATTGTCCGGCGGCGAAAACTCAGTGCTCTTTAGCGCCACAACAAGGATGCCCGATTGATGTCTCTGTTTCTTTCTGGAGGAAGCAGCTAACGAGCTCCTTGATGGCACCTCTTGGACTTATAGAGTAATTGGCAATGAGCTTTCGTGAATGCATATCGTTATGGGAACCTCAGTGCGCTGATTATATTGCCACAGCACAGAAACGAAGCAGGCTTAGAGTAACGAGGGTAGTTCAGTCCGGCTGGAGGATGAGGCCCTCTTGCTTGCAGTTAGATAGGTGAGTGAAAATCCAAGGGAGGAAAACATGGTTTTTGTGTAGTCTGGCTAGCCTTCACAGTCTTGTCCTAGCTTGTCAAATTTCCATGATAGTCATGACACTGATGCTCAGCAGTTCTTTGTCCTGTCAAGTTTTTCCTGCCAGGATGGGCTTATCCTTTAACTCTGCTTGTGCTTGTGTCCAGAGATGTAAGGATGTTCCCTACAGGTTTTTGACTGTATTTGCCCATTACCTCATAATTCCTGATTTCCTTTATTTTTCCGTAAAGGCGATGCTGCTCCCAGGTTTGCGGCGATGTACATTAGGCCCAGTAAGCATTTGGCTGGGAACATTGATGCAGTAATACTTGACTACGCGCGCGGTTAACACAGACATGACCGTGCAGGTATTTTCTTGATAATCGAGCATGTGAAATGAACGATGATTTGATGTGGTCTGATCTGGTCTTAGGTTCCTGCCTGGGCCGATGGCCCCGTTATCGGTAGTCGCTGTCCGTAGGTATGTGTGATAGTGTGGGTGCAGAGTGGCATTGAGGTTTGTTGCATGGACTTGGAAGAGAAACCATTCCTTTTATGTACTCAACCCCCTTTCCAGCAGAACTGCTGGAACTACGATTGTAGCTGACCTTCTCGTACTTCATTTCTGTCTGTTTTTCTACCGAATTCTGCTTCGTGTGTTGCTGTCTCAGATAACGAAAGAGCACTTACAACTCGACGTCCTCCGAGCCTCATCGGCCAAGAGATGCTAAACGTATGCGGCGGGGGGGGGAAAGACGAGGGACAACCAAATGCCACTGAATTCATCCTTTGATCGTTCTCGTTCTACTGGCATAACCTGTGCATCTCTGACTGTATTCCCAACTCCTGATCAGACACAGGAGGAGTTGACCCAGACTGTGGGGAAGATCACTGAGGTGAGCAAATCTGCCAAGAAGCACAGGACCCACCAAGGTAGAGGAGGAACTTTGTCACAATAGTCACTTCTGCATTGGATATGGATGTGCCAGATAGTGCTGTCGAAGCAGAGCAAGTACTGTCCTTACAGGGGTCAAAAGCTGCAATAGAATTTGGGAATCTGAAGGAGAAGGAGAGCTCTGGAAAGGTGTGGAGATTCAGGTGGGAAGATGAGGCTGATGCTCTTGTACCTGGGGAAGGCTTTGGGTTGGCCAAGGTGTTTCGGTTGGTCCAGGCTGTGTTTTGTCTCACTTGAATGCATGTTCACATTGCAGAAATCCCCTTACTGGCATTCTCACTAGAGAGATGATACATTGGATTGGCAGGGAGAATGAATTACATCCTCTTCCTAGAAGTGGTTCTCCAAGGTTAGGGTTGAGGCTTATTTGCAGGGATAAGGGAGAATCTTGCACTGATGCTGAGTTTCATGGGCACTCACTTCACTCTTCCTATAAAGAGAAAAATAAACTTGTTTGAAACTGTTTATGGAAAGCAAACATGGCATATATGACAGACAGGTTTGTGTTGGGCTCCTTGTTGTCCATTTACTTTACCTTGATTTTCCTTTGTTTTCCCACAGACGATAGGCATCTAGTTAAAGCTGGCCACAACTATGGAAAGAAAGAAGTATCCATAAGATCTAATAGCTGGGGAACAGAAAGGAGTCAAGCTAGACCAGGCCTTCTTCAAGAAATTCTGTCTCATAGTTGTCCTCTCTAGCAAGTATCTTGTCACTCCACTCCTCCCATTTCAAATGTTTATGAGTTACTTGGAGAACTGAGAGAATCTCAGCACTTCAAAATTGTGGTCTGGGGAAATTCCATAATTTGAGGATAAAATGACTGCAAAATCATTTGTTGTGGACTGGCCACTGAGCAGAATTGTGAGCTATTGAGGAGCATGATTTCTTTTGCCTCCCTCTGAATTATCAGCTGTTAGTTACTGAAGAAGGCAGAATACTGGGATTGATTGACCATATGTGTGATGGGACTACAGGTGATGCTGAGGCCTGACTGCAGGCTACTGTTCCACAGTAAAAATGATCTGGCATGTGCTGCAGAAAGACCTTAAAAGAAAACTCAGGAAAAACCTGATAGACTGAAATATGAAGACACCTGAGGGCCCCATAGAGGAGAACAGCACTTCAAGAAGATCCATTTGATTAGAGGACTGTTAGTTTGTTTTTTCTAGACTTGATACCTTGGCTATTGCTAAGAAAGAAATTCATTTACTGAATCAGCAGTTCACATCTGAAGGAGCTATTGTGGTTGTTTCATATCCAGTAGTTAGATGACTAAACGCATATTCTGGGACAAGGATGGAGAAGTCCACCTTCTGGTGAAGATCAATATAGAGAACATCGCTGATACCAATGTTTTTTTATCTCAAGGAAAGAAGAATTTCTATTTTCTAATGTCCATTTTGCAACTGTTCTTGAGTAACCAATCACATTATATTTTTGTAGAAATGGATTTAATTCTTTAGGAAATGACTCATACAATATGGCAAAATATCAGACTACTGTTTATGGGTAGCTGGCTCCTATTTATCTATTGGAGTTGGACTGATCCTGTTGATTCTTTGAACAGTGCCTGTGGTTTTATCATTCACAAATGTTGTAAAGTTGATTTTGTTTTATATTTTCCATATCAGTTTTGAGTTGCTGGATTTATTTCCTTTTCAAATTACTTTTTCTTAAGAAGACTCTGTTGAAACTTAATATATTAACAAATGAGGTCAATTTATTAGCTCTTGAGATCCATTATGGATTAGCCATGATACTGGGACAAATATCTTTAATGGGAAACTAGGCATGGAATATTTTTTATATTTCTCTTGACCACCTGTGGGTGTATCTGTTCTGTCTCCTCCTATGCTGGTATCCAGCCTATGTATTCTTAAGGTGGATTTTGAAGCTGAAAAATTCTAGTTTGAGGTCAATATTCTTCCCACTTATACCTTTCATTCTCTACTGGTCTCTCTGCAGTTTTGTCCATCTTTTCCTCTACATTTTCAGATGAAGACCATAAAGAATTATTTTTTCTGTCTTTTATTGTGAGGGAGTTGAAAGTCTACATCAATAAGAGTACTCTATTAATTATTTCAAAGTATTTTGGAAAGAGCTGGGGTTTTTTTGTCTGTGAAAGTAGATTTTATATTAGTAAATGCTCTTTTTTCCAAAACACCTCACAAAATGACACTTAACATTGCAATAGTACAAAGGCCAACCTCCCAAAAAAGGCCCCAAACAACCCCCTCGACTTTCTTTTCTTTTAGTCTTATGTGGGCTGCTCTTTTGTCTGGGTATCTGAATCAGATTAATATAATTTGTCTAGTAGATCTATTGGGACTGATCTAGTGCTATTAAGATCCAGGGAAAGACTCCCATTGACTCTAAATGGGGATTAGATCAGGCCTGTAGCCAGTGCAAATTCTTCAGCAAAACTGGGATTGAACTGCTGTATCTTGACCTTTGAGAATAGAGAGTACTGCTATTTTTAACTGTCTATGCCACTTGCTTCAGAATCCCACCAAGTTAATCATTATGCACTGGTATTCTATTACAAAGGAAAGAGGAATGTATGCTGTACAGTACATTTGTTGTGGGTTTTCCCCCCTTGACAGTACTCCCTTAATTTCTCTCTCCCTTTACTATGTATTATTTATCTTCATAATTGTATTCTTCCAGTCGCGTAGCCTATTGGGATGCAGTTTATATGACAAGTGCTATACAAAATAATGTCTTATAGCATGAAGTATTGTCTTTAAATGTTAGGTATATTGGCCATTGATTTCGTTTTTATTGCACTCCAAACTCACAAGCCACTTTAACAGTAAATTCTCATATCCTTAATAGCAAATAAACAAAAAAGAAATGAATAATGTATTTTATTTATTTTGCTTCCTGCAAGTTCTGTCTAAGCCCACTGGGCGATGATATAATTTTCATTGCCTTATATTGCTAGCAGTCACACATCTATAATCCACTACAAAGTAAGTAAGACATTTGTATTGCTGATTTCTGCCCCCCCAACCCCCAGCATTCAAAATCACAGAGCTGCACACACATTTGCAAAGAGTCCATCTTATCATCCATGGTTTTTTTCCACCAATGGGTAATATTATATCCATAAACTAAAATGAAATGGCTAAATTTTCAACTGTGACTGACTAACGTTAAGGCCTAAAAGCCATATTTAGTTATCTAATTAAATAGCCTCTGAAAATCAGGCCACTGATGAAAGTGACCAACTTTCTCCCCCATCTTTTGAAAATTTGGGCCTAAATGGCTTCTTCTGTGCAGATATGTAAGTATTGAAGGGAAGGGGGATGGCTCACCTATTGCACTTCTCTCCTCTTCTAATATATGGCAGAAAATCTTAGCTATTGAAAACTGAATCTCATCCAAATGCTCAGATGCTTATCCATACATCTGAATATTATGAGGCTCTGTTCCTTTCTCCTCAATATTGTCTTCCCCAGCCAGCCTTCTTTTCCACGAACTGACCTCCATTCTCCACCCTCCACCACCCTGTTTTTGCTAATAAAAAGACATGGGTTTAATTTGTCCCACTGATTTTTTCCAAAATTGGTGGTACTCTTCTTAGTCCATGGAGCCCTAAACATTTCCACTGAAAAGGCTTTATTATTTTGTTTTGCTTTTAAGGAATACAAAGTAGAGAACACTGTAATGTCGGGGTAGCTGAATGCCTTTTGTGGTTTGCTTGTCAATAGGAATGCAGAGTAGTTGTGGGTAATAAAAGGGTTGAAGTGAGCAACCTCACCCCCCTAGAAGTAGCAGGGGCACTAGCAAGAGTCTCCTCTTGCCTCCTGTACAGTTCCATTAGTTGCATTAGTTCCACTTGGAGCATGTTTCTAAGTTTTTCTTCACAACCATGAGGGCTAGAAACATGTATATTAAGTGACAGCTGAGATTCTGATGTAATCACATGACTTCAGGAGCTGGGGCACTAGACATGGAGGCATGGTGTCTATGCCTTAATTTGACTCTGAATTAAACATTATTGGAAGGTACTGTTGCATGAAAGGGGACTTCTGGGAAGAGATAGGGTCCACCTGATAAACAGGGGAAGAGCAGCTTCTAACCCCAAGTCGCCAGTCCAGTGAGTGGGGCTTTAAAATCAGTTCAGAGGGGGCAGGTGACCAAAGCCCACAAGTACTTATTAAGAAAAGTGACCTTGACAGGGGGCTGGAAGTTGAGGGGGACAGGGGAAATGGAAAATTACAGTTGCATCATAGGAGCAATAAGAAGGAATACAGATAGGGATTCTGTTCAACATCTTAGATGTCTATGCACAAATGCAAGGAGTATGGGGAATCAACAGGAAGAACTGGAAGTGTTAGTACATAAGCTAAATTATGACCTAATAGACATTAGAGAGACACCGTCTCATGACTGGAAAATTGGTATAGAGGAGTATAACTTGTCCAGGAAGGACAGGGAGGTTAAAAAGACAGAAGGTGCATTGTACCTCAAGGATGTATTCACTTGTATTAAGGTCCAGAAGGAGGTGAGTGATGGATCAGTTGAAAGTCTCTGGGTGAAGATAAAAGGGGAAAAACAAGGGTGATGTCGTGATAGGAATCTACTAAAGACCACAAAATTAGGAAGAGGAAGGTGTATGAAGCATTTCTAGAAAAAATAACAGAAATACCAGAACACAAGGCCTAGTAATAATGAGCGGATTTAACTACCGCATAGCTGTTGGAAAAGTAATATGGCAAAATACAAAATCTCCAATGAGTATTGGGAATTGGAGAATATATTGCGCTATATTGAGGACAGCTTCTTGTTTCAGAAGGTGGAGAAAGTAAACAGGGGAACAGCCGTTTTAGACATGATTTTGACTAACAGGAAGCAAGGGCGGCTCCAGGTCCCAGCACGCCAAGCGCGTGCTTCAGGCAGCAAGCCGCAGGGGGCGCTCTGCCAGCGCTGCAAGGGCGGCAGGCAGGCTGCCCTCTGCAGCTTGCCTGCGGAGGGTCTGCTGGTCCTGCGGCTTCGGAGGACCTCCTGCAGGTGTGCCTGCGGGAGGTCCGCTGAAGCCGCGGGACCAGTGGACTGTCCACAGGCAAGCTGCGGAGGGCAGCCTGCCTGCCATGCTTGGGGTGGCAAAATTCCTAGAGCTGCCCCTGACAGGAAGGATTGGTTGAAAATCTGAAGGTGGAAGGCAACTTGAAAGTGATCATGAAATGATAGATCTCGTTATTCTGATGAAAGGAAGGAGTGAGACCAGCAGTATATGGGAAATGGACTTCAAAAAAGCAGACTTTAACAAACTCAGAGATCTGGTTGGCAATGTCCCATGTTAAGAAAGGGAAAACAGAGTTCGGGAGAGCTGGCAGTTTCTCAAAGTGGCAATATTAAAGGCACAACAGCAAACTCTCCTGATGTGAAACAAAGATAGGAAGAATAGCAAGAAATCAATATGGCTGCATCAGGAGTCTTTAGTGACCTGAAATTCAAAAAGAAATCCTACAAAAAGTGAAAACATGACAATTGCTTAAAGCCGAGTACAAAAAACCAGCGCAACCATGTAGGGACAAAATCAGAAATGCTAAGGCAAAAATGAGTTCCAACTAGTAAGAGACCTAGAAGGCAATAAGAAGAGGTTCTGAAATACATTAGTATCAAGAGAAGGATGAAGGGAAGTCTAGGTCCACTGCTTAGCAAGAAAGGAGGCTAATAACAATGACATCAAGAAGGTTGACATGTTTAATGCCTGTTTGGCTTCAGGCTTAACTAAAAATTGTGACCAGATACTTAACACAAGTAATGTTAACAACAAGGGGGAAGGAACTGCAGTCAGAATAGGGAAAGAATGGGTTAAAGAATATTTAGATAAGTTAGATGTATTCAAGTCAGCAAGGCCTTAAGGCACTAGCTGAAGTAATCGCAGATCTGTTAGCAATTTTCTTTGTGCGCTCATGAAGAATGGATGAGATCCCACAGGACTGGAGAAGGGCAAACATAGTATCTATCCTTAAAAAGGGGAACAAAATGATCCCAGGGAATTATAGACCAATCAGCCTAACTTCAATTCCAGGAAGGATACTGGAACAAATTATCAAACCATCAGTTTGTAAACACTGGAGGATAATAGGCTGATAAGTAATAACCAACAGGGATTTGCCAAGAACAAATCATTACAAACCAATTTAGTTTCCTTCACTGACAGGTTGACTTGCCTAGTGAGCGGGGGAAAGCTGTGACATATCTTGATTTTAGTAAGGCTTTTGACACAGTCACACATGATAATCTCATAAACTAGGGAAATGTGGTCCAGATGAAATTACTATAAAATGGATGCACAACTGATGAAAAACGCACTCAATGGTTCATTATATTGCCTTTATAATTGGTATTACCAATGGTATCTTAAACTGCAGTGACCTGTGCCAAGGGTTCATGCTTCCTAAAGGCTATGGTATCAGAATTAGCAAGGTGAGAATGACTAATAGAAATATGATTAGGATTGGAAGACACAAACAATGAACGATAGCAATGACCACAACATTCACAAGTTGTCAATCATCCTTTTATTAACAATTTAATTAAGAAGATGAACAAAGCCACAATTACTGAGACATGCACAGAGATAAGGGTAAAGCATAAAACATCTAACATCAATTACTGCGTACTCTCATCCTCAAGGGTACCATAGAGATGGATGTATCTCTCAAAGGTGTTTTTTTTGTGTGGAGGGTTTCTTGATAGGGTCTTGCTTCCTTATTCATGCTGGGGGAGCCCCTTTTATTCTATTTTGTTACACCCACCCCCATAACTCTTATGCATATGCATGTGGGTTCCAACCTCTTTTTTCTTTATCTGGATTTCCACACTGCATAAATGTTGGGGTGCCCCACTTTTCATAGGCTATCCTGTTAGTTCCCCTTATCCTCATTAACATTTCCAACAAGTCTCCATGATAACTTGTGGTCATTTCCCATGATGTTACAATTTGTCATCTTGTGGTAGTGACAGGCACATTGTGGCATATTTTCCCAAACAGCACCAATTAACACATCTTTTACAATAGTCTTGCAATTTTACTGGTACTGGGTTACCCTTGGGTCAATTAGTTATGTCAACTTCTTTCAGGCATAAGCCCTGATACGGCTAAGCTGAATTTGACAGGCCTGAGACCTGTAGAACTTGCTTTACTGCCTTATCTTAATTATGTACCTAATGCATTCTTACCAATAATATATGCTTATCAATCCTATACCCCTATAATACTATCCTACATATTTCTACGCTTCTACCTACAACTTAAATCTATTCATCACACACTGATTACATATGATTACATACTGATTACATACACAACAACAGAGAACAATTAAATGATTATATAAAATGATTCACTATAGCTGTCAAACTGGGATGATGTATCTAGTGGAGTGCTACAGGGGTCCATCCTGGGCCTGGTAATATTCAATATTTTAATTAATGGCTTGATTAAAAGGGTAGAGAGTATGCTTATAAAATTTTGCAGTTGACACCAAGCTGGAAGGCGTTGAAGCACTTTGGAGGACAGGTATAGAATTCAAAATGACCATGATCAATTGTAGAATTGATCAGAAATCAATAAGATGAAATTCAGTAAAGAAAAGAGAAATGTAAGACAAAGGAAAGGAAGGACAACGGATTGGTCTGATATACCTTGGAGTGCAAAGGAACACACTGGATCCTTTACCTAGGAGGAAAACTGACAGCATGCTTGTTTCAGCTGTCTATAAAGCAGCCTGGCTGTAAAGCACTGCAAGGATTTTGGGTGAGCAATATGATAGCAAGATAGGATAGTATCTTGTTAATTAAGCCTGGACTCTAGAATACGTGTTATGATTTTGTCTATATGTAACCATTTGTTTCCAATACTTCTACTTGCTATCACTTGAATCTCTTTGTTAAATAAACATATTCTTGATTTCAATATACCTTATCTAAATGCTGTGTGTTAAGTGGAGCAGTGATCTGACGTGGAGCTGGTAAGCTAGGGTGTACTCTTTCTGTGGAAGCAGCAAATCTATGAATGCTACATGTGTCCAGTCGAACAGAGACAGGATACTTTAGGGAGATGCTCAGAGGGTCAAGGGTAGGGGTATGCCAATCACTCACCTGCAGAGTGACAGCAGGGACTAGAGGGCAGTGCTTGTGTTGCCCATAGCTGGTGGAGTTGGAGAGCTGACTCTCAGCAGGCACAGATAAGGCTTCCTCATGCTAAGGGCAGTCACAATCTTGGGTACCCTGGGAAGCATCACAGTACTTCATTCCATACTGTCACCTGTGCAAGGAATAGCCTCCCAGTTCATGTGCCTCAGACCTCCAAATTCTTATCATTCCTAAGGACACATTTCTTCCACAAAGACTACAAACACTGAATTACACTGACCACATGCGTTCTCCAATCTAATGTTATATAAGAGAAGAAGAGAGTGAAAGACTAACTCTGAAATCTTCTGGATCTTCCAGTGCACTTTGTCCTCTAAACTCCTGGGTGCAGGGGCTACCTTTAGAATTGTGTCTTGTACAGTGTTGTGCAAATCACCAGTGTTGAAATTATTGCTAATTCTCTAAGGTTTGACAAACATGTTTTCCTTTAGTATTTTTATTAGGAGTTAGGACTATAGTTACAGCTTTGCAGATCCAGTAGTAATATCAATCAACAGTGACACTATACATGACAAAAACTATTCTCCACCAAATAGTTCTGCACAGTACAATGCCTTCTCTCACAAGGCAGTGCATATAGACATGCAGAATACAAAGTACAACTGTTAAGGAGCTGTTTAACAGAACAACACTATGTATTTTACCAACTTTAGGGGAAAGGCGGAGGGAGATGGGATATGGAAATTCAAACTGAAAACAAAATTTGGCTCTTAGATACAGAGTCCAAGTGTTACTGAAGCTGAGCTTAGGGTGCAAAGATCCATTACATGAGAGAAGCCCCCACACAAATGTATTACAGGAAATGATATTATAAAAAAGAATAAGCAGCCTTCAAGCTGAACATGTGACAATCACCAAGAGATCCAGGGCAGGACGTCCCTTAGGATTCTGGGATTCTTCTGAAGAGGGGAAACAATGTCCTATAGAGGACTATCAAGATGATGGATGCACACTAAGCTCTCTGATAAAGTGGCTCTGGCAGTGTTGAGAGAATGAGGCAGTAATGCTTAGAAGTGACTTTTTCAGCCAGGGTGGTGTGAGCAATGATATAGTTTCAAAATTCAAAAAGAGGCTGCCACAGAAATTTCCCTTGAAGCTTGTATACCAGAGGTGCATGAGTCTGAGTAGAAGTGTGATGGATTTGGAAATCTATTTATTTATTTTCTAATTTGATCAAAATATGCTTTCTCATAACCTAAACCAAGGTACTAGGCAGGATCATTCGCTGAACAAAATGGTTAAGCGGCAGTGTGCTGGAAATGTGTATACTCTGTTCCTGAAAATTTTACTGACTAATTTGACTGTAAGGAATAATTTTCAATGGATGTAGTGCTCATTGAGGGAGGGCCAGGGTGTCATCTCTCCTCCCACATGCTCAGTGGAACTGGTTGGGTGTTGGAGGAGTGCAGGCTATCTCCATTGAAATGATCACTGACTGAGGGCTTGCACTGGTTTAACTTCAGGTGTGATTTTTAAATTGATTTGGTTAAAATGGTGCAAAAGACTGTGTGGACTTATTTGGTTATTTTAATTTAGTTAGGGAGGGTTTAAGCTAAACTACCATAAGCCATCCTGAAACAAAACAGGAGCATCCACACTGCCATTTGCACAGGTTTAACTACTCCAGAGCAAGATTCTGGGAAGGCAAGGCCTGAGTCAGCTAAAATTCCTCTTGCAAGTCATGCTCCTCTGAGCCCTTTAACCTGCCTCCACTGAGTCTCTGCCTGTAAAAGCTAGACTCTGCCCTATAGACTGTGAGGGGCCATGTCTCCCATGTGTCTAAAATCCCATGGAGACCTATGAAGATGTATAAGTAATAGTAATTTCAAGGTGTCACCCTTTATTTATTGCCTTTTTTTTTCTGGTGCTCATCACCTAAGTAATGGAACATCCCACAAACATCAATTAATTCATCTTCACAACACCGCAGTGAGGCCGGAAAGTGCTATAATCCCCATTTTACAGATGAGGAAACTGAGATACAGAGAGATTAAGTGACTTGCCTAAGGTCTGTGGCAGAGCCAGAAATAAAACCCACATCTCCTGAGTCCCAGTCTAATAATTTTACCATGTTGCTGTTCTCTGCTAGGGCCCAATCCAATTCCTACTGAAGTGAATGGGACTCTTTCAACTGACTGCAACAGGACATGGATCAGGCCCATATATATTATCTTTTCTTTCTTTTTCTTTAAATGGTTAGAAATACATAGGATGCACATTGGCAAACACATTGACAAAAGAGTAGATAGGCCAAGTTAATCCCTGATGTAATTCTATTGTCTATAACGCAGGGCTGGCTTTAGGTCGATTCTCCCAATTCCCCGGAATCGGGCCCTGTGCTTAAGAGGGCCCCATGCCAGAGCCTAAGAGGGCCCCGTGCCAGCGCCTTTTTAATTTTTACTCACCTGGTGGTGCTCCGGGTCTTCGGTGGCATTTCAGTGGCGGGCCCTTCACTCGCTCCTGGTTTTCGGCGGCGGGTCCTTGAGTGCCACTGAAGACCCAGAGCGAGTGAAGGACTCACTGCCGAAGTGCCACCGAAGACCTGGAGCGCTGCTGGGTGAGTACGAATTGGGCCCCGCATTTGGTAAAGCCAGCCCAGTCTGTAAGACCATTATACCAGGGAGGAATTTAGAGGGTTTATTTTTAAGGTAGCTTTAAAAATCCTTAGCTTGGAGGTAAAAATAAAACCAATCCCATTCCCTGGAAAAAATCTGAATAGGCTATGCGAGAAAATATATGTTCAGAAATTGATTTCACATCTTTTTCTTAACTTTTTAAATTATTTAGATGATTATGCCACCCTCAGCTTTCTGGCCCTTTGCACTCAATGGAAAAGTTTCTCTGTAACTAGGCTTCACTCTTTCTTCTCTATCTCACCTGCTGTATGTGGGAATTGGAGACTCTAGTATATAAAATGCAGTGTGATAACAAAAGAAACTACAATCAATGGTGTGAGAGAGATGAGATTCGTGCTATATGCGCATCCCAACCACAAAGGAAAGAGTTAGTTTCAAGGAGGGGGATGGGAGAGATGAGAGGAAGCAAATGTTACAATCGGCTGTGTCAGCAATTCGTGTTCCCAGGGTAATCTACAGGGTCATCACCTATGATGACCTGCTAACAAGAAAATACTTTTTTTTCTAACTATTTAAATCTGGTGACAAACTTTAAAATAATTGGCTGTCACTGACAGATTCACACCGCTGCATCCTAAGTTTAGAAAGAGAGGTGGGATCTTTAACATTCTTGCTCAGTGGAATTTGTTTTATAAGCTAAGAGATGCTAGAACATTGAACTGAATCACACTGATAAAATAAAACTGTAAAAGATCTGAGACTTAGGCCTTAGTCTTTCTTCTATTGAAGTCAATGACAAAATTCCCACTGACTTTAATGAGAGCAGGTACAACATTATTTCTGAGACAAATTTTCTAACTTAAAATTAAGGTTATAACACTAAGTAACAAACGTTAGAAAAATAATATATCAAAACAATAATGTTTCAAAAATAGAACTATTACGAAGTGTGGAAGTGATAAACCAAGGTAGATGAACATTAAAATTCTTTAACAGAGTTCTAGGCATATGGAGATGTTAAGTTTAACCAAGATTATGTTTTGGAATTTTCTTGTTACTTTAAAGAAAACATAACTTAGACTTTTGAACGACTTACCCTGTTTGCATGGACTCCTGCAAATGTTGTGCTGCAATTTGTAACACTATGGACTACAGCTTGTAAAACTGTGCATTCAAAGTTTCTGAATTGTCCTCTAGCTCCAAGCTCTCACTATTCCTACAGAAATGCCAATTTGAAACAAAGCATTTTGTTTTGAATTGATATTTCAACTTAAAATGTCATTAAAATGACATCCTAAATTGAAATGGCAATTCAAAACTGTGTTTCCATTCAAATCTCCATTTCAAAATGAAACATTTTGGTTAGTTGCAAAATGTTACTTTGGAAAATTGAAAAAAAATCTTCAAAATTGAGTTTTCTTACAGAAAACTTCAATTTTGACACAACTACATTTTCTGATGAAAAAAATTTTCATCAGAGAATTTTGAGGAGCTTTGCTGGTGACCCACATACATGTTTTAGGAAGCCAGACATGGAGCTGAAGCAGGTCAGTTTAGGGGGACTGAATTAACATGGAGAATTAATTATAGTCCACTCCAGTACAAGATTGTTCCCTATTGAACATTTGCTACTTTTTAAGTGTTTTGGAGTAGGGTACAGATTCTCACTATATATTTGTACAATGCTCAGCACAAAATAGCTCTGATCACTATCATAATATAAATAATAACCAATACTGTTTTGTTCAGTCTACTATGGTTTAAATATACCAAGTGATGGGGCTTCCACCCTTTCCCAATGGAGGTTATTATAAAACAGTCACACTAAGTGTTAGTGCTCATAATATTTTTCAGATGTGTTTTATACCAAGATTAAGGGTTTCTGTTTCTCCACGGGATATTTGACACAGCTGCATTACTCAGTCTCAAGCAGTGATGTCTTATATGAGTCAAACTTCACTTCTAGGTGATCACATATCAGTGCTGAGTCTGACCTTCCACAAATTCCCATGAGTTGAAATAATTCATTCTTCATGCTAACAGAGTAGCCCTGAGCAGGAACCAGAGCACTGACTAGTTGTATAAGCTATGGGCTCGGTTCTGACATCTGACTCAGTGTATCTGCCTCATCCTGCTCTTATTTCATTGGTCATGGTTTTGAAACTATTCGTGGAGTAAGGGCAGCAGAATCTGTCCCAAATTTTAGAAATAAATAATTTAAGGGCTAGATTGTGCCAATTGCACATAGCCCAGCAGAGCAGAGCTGAAGCACCCCAGAGGGGGGAAACTACAGATGTTGTTTCTCTAAGGTTACATCTATGCTATGCACCACTGGCAGCGACGTGGAGCATACGTATAGCTACACACCACAGTGAAAAGCAGGCTGTGTCCACATTGCAGCATGTAGCGATATGAGTCAGTGGAAGGCTCTGGCAGAGGGGATGCAGCCTTTCCCTGCCGGAATCTTTCCCTGTGACAGCGGCAGGGCTCCACAGCAGAGTGCTGCTGGAGTCTTTCCCTGTGGCAGGGGCAGGGCTCCAGCAGTGGGGGAGTCTTTTCCTGTGGTGAGGAAGGCTCTAGCAGGCGGAGGCAGCAGGGAAATCCTCCAGCATCTGGGAGCTGGCAGAGCCTTTCCCCCCTGCCTGAGTCTTCCCCTGCCACAGGGGAAGGCTCCAGCAACAGGGAGCTGGCAGAGTGCCTTTCCCCACTGGGGAAATTTGCCCTGCAGTGGAGAAAGGCTCTGGCCATGGGGAGGCAGCAGGACACTACACTGATAAAAATAGCAATGTAGATGGGGGGGCACTGCTTGGGTGAGTGTAGAGCGTGTACGGTGTGTATTTACATGCACACCCACACCTTTCAGCTATATCTTTACTTGCCCAAGCCATGCCTCACCCTACACTGCTATCTGTACTTGTGCTTCTGAGACTATGCGTGTGTATACTCTTCATGTTTCTAAAGGAGCATGCAGTGTCGAAGCACCCAAGATGCAGCATGCCTCTCAGAGGCCTGCATGGACAGCCTCTATGTGCCTCCTACTACAGCCCTTTGTGGGCTTCAGCTCACTCCCTGCACCTGGACAGCCAGCTTCTCTGACTCTTCTCTGGTTCTTGCTCACATGCTCAGGGTCTCGCTGAGGGGTAGTCAATAGACAAATTGTGGGGCAAATCTGGACTGCCAGACACTTCTGAACGGACCTTGAAATCTTTTTATTTACTTTATTTTAATTTTTATTTTTTTCTCTGGAGTCTGCATCTTGACTATACCTTAACCAAAAATAATTGACTACCTCTACGAGTGCCATACGTGGGACTAGGAACGGATTTCCCCAGGTCAGATTGGCAGTGACAGGGTTTTTTTTTTTCTTCTTCCTCTGCAACATGGGGGGCAGGTCAGTTGCTTGATCATCTGTGTATATCTTACTTAATTCTCTGCCATTCCAGAGTCTTCTGGCATTGGTGCACCTCAGTCACTCCTATTCTCTGACAGTGGCCAGTAATAGTCTAGTTTCCTTTGGTTGTAATATTTCAGTCTAATTTCAATTTGGGGTTTCGTGTGCAGATGCTTGGTGGTGTCGGTGGCTTGTGATAGACAGGAGGTCAGACTAGATGATGTGGTGATCTCTTCTGGCCTTAAACTCTATGACTAAAGAGTGATCCAAAAGCAAATAGCAGCCATCGCAAGTGATTCTTCATGCTGGAGTGACTGAGAGATCTAGAGCATTCAAGGTATGGTTTATGAATCCATTGCAACACTTTGACACCCTCATTCTTCCGTGTTAATTATCTTTATTGTTTCCACGTCAGGTTATTGGAAAAGTACCTCCTTCTGAAATAGCAAAACAGTAGACCTTGCATGCTGACTTACTGATTAAGGGCTCTATTGTACCATTTAGTAATAAGAAGTGGTGCAGAAGTTCATCACCATAAGCTCCACAACAGGCAAAGGGAATGTATCCACTGTTCACCTTTACTCCTCACTCCATGGACTGGCTATAGAGGACGGTAGGAAGCTTAATGATCTCTGGTTTTAATGTGGATGGTGAATCATAAGGATTTTTATTCTACTCCTCTCTTGTCCCCATTATTGCATTAAAAAGTCTTCTCATATGTCTACAACTAGAAAGATCAATTTCTATCCTAGTGGAACTGTATGCACCTGAGGACAAAGATATTATTGGCAGTTTATAGCACTTGACTTCAATAAGTAATTTAGAATCTGAAAGGTTCTCACCTTCTTGAGGATCACAGTATAACTGTGGCTAATTCTGGCTAATGAAATGTTTAATCAGCAGAAGCTGTGTGCAGAAAAGCACAATTCTAGAGTAATTTTTTCTAGTAAGAGACATTAAAGATTTGGTTTATCCTTTTGTATAAATTTCAATGCATTTAAAACAGGGGTGAGCCAGTGTATATATCTTGAGTCTGATTTTACATTGGTTACTCAGACAAACTTCTTGATGAAATCAATAGGCATTTTGCATGAGTAATGACTAAGGATGTCAAGACTGGGCCCATTCTAAGTAGATCCAGTGTGAGTCCTACCTCCAAATGTCATTTCTTGCATATGTGACAATGCAGAGCCAGCCAACAAGTGCTTTCCAGTGTTCCCATATAAGGCAGTGTGTCCTGCGACAATGAAAAAGAAAACCATGGTAACAACCACAAACTACTCCTGCTCTGATGGGTTGTTGCTCCAATGATCAAATATATGCCACGATTTTCAAAATAATCTGCCTTGTTTAAAACTGTATTTAATTATATATTTTCCATGATTGATGTAAGATTTTCAACAACAAAAAATTACTAGTTGTCTTAGTACTGGGCTAGATTGTCACCATTCTGATCTGCCTGTCCAAGGGACTAAACAGCAACAGGATTCCCCCTTACTCTCCTGCTTGGCCCTGCTCAAATTGTGGCTAAAGTCTCAAAAGGTTGTAGAGAGGTCAGGTGCTATTTGCTTGATAGCCTTGTGAGGAAGTGGGTGGGAAGGGTCTGGAGAGTGAAAAGAGCTCTGGTTCCATGTCTCCTACTCACCAGCAAGCGTAGCTGGTTGGGTGCATAGGGGAGGGAGTACGTTCAGTATTGCCAAGCCCAAGTTTTCAAAAATCATGAGATTTAAAAAACAGTAAATTTAGGGTTCATTTCATTTGCCTTTTGGTGTTAGAGCCTTTAGGGTTTGTGATTTCAAGCTTTTCTTGGCAGCCATAAGGATCAGAAACTTACTATTTTTTTAAATAAAAGCTGAGATCCTCACATAATCACTTGAATCCAGGAGATATTAAGAACAATCCCTAATAATGTGAGATGCATAATAAAATTGTTAGAGTTGGCAACACTGAAAAAGATGCTTTGTGAAAATGAATTACTTCCTTCTTCCCAGAGCTGGGTGGGAGCAGGGTTGGAATTACGACATTCTGAATAGCGGAATCATTCTCTTGTCTACTCCTGGGGCAAAGCCTTATTCAGGGCAGATTGTAAAGTTACAGTCTGCCCCTTAAAGATTTGTAGTAGCAAATGTCTTTATTAGAGTAGAAAGGAAAATAGAAAATGGCCCAGAAAATGATCTCTTCCTGCACAGTATACTTGATGGTTGCAGTCTGGCATTCAGCCTTTCACAATACTGAAACTCTTCATTCATTAATTGCCTTTCCTTTACCTCTGATCATAGCTTTCTCGCTCTCTCTTTCTCTCACCCTGCCTGAACTCATGTTGATTGAACATGCATGCACTTTTCATACATAAAGTAAGGTGGAAAATTTTAGCTGAAACAGAATCTTTGAGAAAGGGGAGAAATATTCATGAAAAAGTATTCCATGAGCTATATTCCCATCTTTGCGGAAATGTGTATTAATTCTATTCCTTAAATCACTTACCTGAACATTGGAGATTTAGGGCTTGTCTTCATTAGGGGGTAAGTCGACTTAAGTTACTCTAGTCTACCTACGTGAATAACATAGCTAGAGCTGATGTAGCTTAGGTCGACTTACCCCGATGTCTTCACTGTGATGCGTCAACAGGAGACACTCTCTGGTCAACTTCCCTTATTCTTCTCCAAGAGCTGGAGTCTACCAGAGAGTGCTCTGCCGTCAATTTAGCGGATCTTCACTAGACCCACTAAATCAACCCCTGCTGCATTGATTGCAGCAGTGTTGATCTCCCCATAGTGAAGACAAGCCCTCAGTCACCTTAAATCCTTTCTTTACATTTCAGGGGATTCAGAGTCCTGTAGCTTTCCAACAAAACTTTAGCTCCCAGAAGCTGGAGCCTACCATCACCATCCTCCCATTGTCTTCCCTGCCTTCCTCTCTTTCTCTGAATTTCTCTAGTTCAAAAATTGTTTTCAAAACTCTCCATAGTCTTGTTCTGGGCTCTCTGACCTTATATACACTTCACTCCTGCAATGTTGGCTTCATCTCTTTCCCCCAGAGTTTTTATCTTTCACTTGTGTTGTCCCATTCATCTGGAACTTCCTTCCTCCAGCTCTTGAGACCTTTCCTCTTTTCTAATCTCCCTTAAAAATCTTCCTGTTTGGGTTAGTCCACAGTTCACGCTAAACCCATCTCAGTACTACATCCTTCCATTCTCTTCTTCTCTTCTTCCCCTGTGAAAAGCCTAAAAGGCTACTTCCTACTTGCTCCCTTTTCCCTATATCTTTATTTTTCTCATTGTAATTTGCTTGATTGTGCATTGCACCTGCAAATGGCTGATTAAGCATACTTGCATGCTGAGTTGTGGTAAGTGCACATATATATCTTCTTTTGAAAATCTGCTCTTACTATATAATACATTAAATGTCACATCATTCAGCCCCTAGAAATTATGTATTCTACATTTTCATGAATGGTAAATGTGCCCATTTTTACAAGATCTCAGTAGTGCAGTTATATGGTTTTTCAAGAGCTGGATTGTAGCTCTACATCCAGCCTAAGTAAAGCGCAGCAGGAGCTGTGATGTCCCAAGAGCAGGGCAGGAATCACACTGTGACTCTTAGTGTCACAGTCTAATTCAGGCCCTGCTTCCCTCATGCTCCAGAGGCAGTAATCTGTGCCAGTTCTTTTGCTGGCGCAGATGACTTTCTCCTCCACGCTATCTCCAGGATGTGGTATATTGGGAAGCTCTGAACCAAGGCTTCACCTGCTCCCCATGTTTGTCCATTCCCATTCCATGGTTATGTTGCTACTCCTCCTCCAGCTGTTCTCCTCTCCTCTGAACACAGGGTTAGTGATGCAAATAGCCCATGCAGGACTGCGATGGGGGCTCTTTTCCCCATAATCCTTTGCATGGGTGAGTACATGCATAGGCGGGAAGTTATATGGGTCTGTGGTGCCCATATTCCACCAATTTTCAGGAACATGGACCCAGCTCCACCAATGTTTGGGCTTATATTTTCAGAGCAGTCCCATCCATAGGATGGACTGGGGCAACCACCTTGGGCCCTGTGCTTTGCAGGGCCCCATGCTTCAGGGGGACAGGGGGTGCAGAGCAGCATGAGGGGTTAGAGGGAGGCCTGGTGCCAGCGGCTGCGAGTGCCCCTGCCCTGCATCTTCCCACCCCTTCCTCGCTCCACCCCTTCCCCCAACCTCCTGCCCCAGCTCCGCCTCACCCCACCTCTTCCCACCCCTGCTCCACCCCTAACCACCCCCATTCCACTCCTTCCCCCAAGCCCCCACTCCACCTCTTTCTGGCTTTTGTCCTCTCCCCGAAGTGATTCTGGGAGCTGGCTGCTCACTGCTGCCGGCGCCAGGCCCCTGGCTCACCCTCCAGGCCACATCCCCCTGAAGCGCGGGCCCCCCCAGAGCATGAGGCCTGGGGCAGTTTCCCTGGTCTGTCCTATGGATGGGAGAGCTCTCCTTGGACTCATTCTGAGCACCACCAAAAATTATACACACCTGGCACCCATGGGCACATGGGCTCACACTTGTTCCCCAAGACTTTGCTTGATACATGACTTGTTTGTTACCAGTTTTCGAATTATGCTATTGTGTGTCATATTCAGGTTAAGAAAAGACACAGGCAGTTTCCGCCCACCCCGCCCCCCCTCCCAAGAAAACTAAACCACTGATGTTCCAATGCCACTCTTCCACACTGATTGGCTCATCCTGTACACAGCATTCAGCAGTATTGTCAGGGTATGGGGAACTGGGGCCACAGCTACCATAGTGGTTTGAGTTTTTGCAGGAAAACTGCTGACAATGACTCCAGATCTGTTGGAGGGAGTTAAAGTGAGCCAAGCAGCATGATCCCCTCCCCTCCCCATGCCTACAGAAGTGTCTCTGCATGACCTCCATGTTTGTAGCTCCAGCAGCTTGAGCATATCTGGGTGGGGAGAGGAGGGGAAGTGGTCAAGGTAGAATATCTCTAAATTGCACCCCTCCTGCAACAAATACACAGAGAATAAAGGCAGGAAATAACAGCAGCCATGTCAGCATGAGTCCTTAGTTTCCCACTGCTCCCTGTTTTAGAGAATAGGGGTCAAGATCAAGTGCTGAGACACTAACCGTGTCACTCCAGGTGCTAGTCTGACACTGCATCCCATATTCTTTATAGTTGTATGATTATAATATGATTATGATACAGTTTGTACAAGATGAGTCATGTAAGGTATCATTGAAAAGTTATGATTTGCAGAATATGATTATTCTGTTTGTATGCATGTATCATTTTTGTATCTGAAGTTATCACTATTGGCTATGGATCTGTATTTCAAATGTGTGTACTCTGAGTAACACAGCTAGCTTTCAGGTAGAATAGTGATGAAGCTAGTCAATGTTAATGGTTCATCAATGAAGACAATGGGCTGTGGAAAAGCTTAGGCTTTCTGTAAACGTTTCAGCCAGCCTGTAAGTAATGGCTGCTATGACTCAACAAGGGCATGTGACCAGACCGCATGATACTGAACTTCATTTTGATACATATATTTTTCTACAAACGGGGCTGGGAACTGGTTTTGGAACAAGGGGTTCCCGCCATATGTTAAAGCTATATAAGGTGGAGTGTGACATCATCTAGTGGCCTCACTCCCCACACAAGGACACTCCTGGAAACATCTGAGAAACAAAGAGTGAACTGGAAGGAAGTGCTGATCCCAGTCTAAAAAGATTTCTAGTCTGTGTATGGAAACTTGGCGGACTGCTTGTATCATCAGCCAGGGTCAGAAATTGCTAATTCATATGCAATCTATCTAGTATGTTAGGCTTAGTTTTCAGTTTTGTTTATTTGCTAGGTAATCTACTTTGATCTGTTTGCTATCACTTATAATCACTTAAAATCTATCTTTTGTAATTAATAAATTTGTTTTTGCTTTATCTAAACCAGTGTGCCTTTGAGTGAAGTGTCTGGGGGGAAATCTCAGCTTGGTTAACACAGGCTTGTTACATATCTTTCCCACATTGAGGAGAGAGCGAACTATTTATGAGCTTACATTGTACAGATCCCTGTGCAGTGCAAGATGGTATAATTTTGGGTTTCTACTCCAGCCGGGAGGGCAAGCCTGGGGAGCTGGGAAATTGGCTGACGATTGCTGTTTGTACTCATATAGCTCAGTTTAGGTGAGTGGCACCATCTGCTGTCGTGTTGGGAGATAACAGAACCTGGTGAGGTTGGCTGTGTCTCCAACCAAGCTGTATGAAAGAGGGCCAGCCCAGCAAGTTAGAGTGGTTCCCATGGCTCCCAGACTGCACCCCGGGGGGTGACAACCCATCACAGGTACCATGGTGCCAGGCAGTACAGGAGGGTTAGGGAGTAGTGCAGAGTGGCTGGTCTGAAGAGTCAAATGTCCCAGCCCCCTTCAGATGCCCTGATACTCACAAGATTTCCTAGTGGCTCTTGGGCCTCATTCCCTGGTAACTCATTGGGAAGCAAAACTCCCCCTGCACCAGTGGAATTATATCCTCTGAGTTTGTCAATCTGTTGATCTTTTGCTGGTTTCTCCTCCGGAAGGGTCAAGTTGAACCTTAGTATCCAGCAAAACACAGAAGCTAAGGAACCCCCGGGGGCTGACTAAGGGGCAATGTGTAGCTGTGTCAGTCTAGGAGGAAAGTAACTATTTCTCCCCATCCACACCCTTGCTCCGTCAGGGAGAATAAGCAACTTCACCTCTTTTGTGGAGAGCAGTTTATTCTCTGTGTGTGACGGATCAGATACGGGGGTGCTCAGTAAGGGAGTGGGAGGAGCCATCTTTCCCCACCCTCTCCCTGCCAATCTGCTCACAGGGGTGCATATTGGGTGGGCAGTCCCTGCTCTCCTCTCCAAGTCTGGATTCGCAGTCTGTGTGGGAGAAGAGCCCACTCCTCCTTATTGCCTTGTCCAGCTGAGTCAGGACAACAACTGCATAGCCCTCAGACACAGCAACCAATACATAAATAAAACAATACAATTCCCCTACAGCTTTGACAGATCTATCCCTTAGCATTCTGAGTTCCTAGAATGCCCTGACATATCTAATTGAAATGATATGTTTACAATTTGCCACTAACCACTGTGCATGATGTAGTAACTGTCTTGAATATTTAAAAGCATGTGGTGCTTAATTGCTCATAACATTGCCATACACGGATGATCATTTAAAGAGAAAGCAAATCTCCTGAGCCTGTGCACCAGTGCATGGCAGCACATCTCAGATGATTCTCTTCTTTCTAAATCAGTGCATCCCACAATTCTGAGGAAATAACATATACAAATGAAAATCACAAACAATGAAAGAGTTGTAAACAGCAAGAAAACTGGTTACAGAATTGTATTATAATCTTCAAGTCAGTCATTATAAACACAGTTTAGTGGTAACAACTCCATCAAACACTAAGGCCCCAGCCCCGCCAAGTAGGTACAGGCATTCTTGCTACTGCATCTACTTGGAGGATCAGGGCCCAATTACATAACAGTATTCAGTATAACGCAGATGTGTCTTTATGGAAAGGTATAAATTCATTGGTGCTGATTCTGAACTCCTTTTCACTCAGTAATTTTACTGAAATTAATGCAGTTGTGCCAATTTAAAGTCAATATCAGAGATCAGAATCAAGCCCTTTCTCTTCAGTTTACTTGGGGGGTGTGAAGGCTATAGTCTCACATTTTGGTCATAAACATAGATTTATGACCTAGTATTATTTAAACAATAAAGTCATATTAGCAACCTGATTATGTGAATTACTTGGGTGGCACCAACCTGTTTGACTAATCTGGATTTTGAATATCTGGCAGTCAATAGAAGAAGGAAACACTCTCAACTTGTTAGACAAGGAGGTTAAGATAGTGGGGGTTGGAATAACTGGAATCCTACTGTATATAAAGATACAATATTGGATGGATCCAAGTGGCTCTATCAGTATAAAATAGCAGGGTTTGCCTCTGGGACTGGTACAGGAATAGAAATAAATCAAAGAAAAATGGTTCCCAGACAGCAACAGAACAGTGCATGGGGGAAAGAACGTGAATATGCCAACAACAAAAAAGGGTTCAATAAGTTTCAAATTGGCCTCATCCAAGGAGTAGCATGATGTCTCACAGATGTGAGACACAGGATGCGAGCCTGTATCTGTTATTTTTGTTACCAGACTGCATCTGGAAAACTGTAAGGCTCTGACAAGCTTTTATGTGTTCAAGTTTTGTTCTGCACTTCTTCTTTTGGAAACCAATATCCATTTTCCAGAGACAGCCTAAAACAAAACAAAACAGCTATCTTCTTGTTGCTGAGTAAAAAGTCAAAATAGTTTATTCCATAAGATAAAATGCTATAATACCGTTAACTAGAAGGAGCAAATTTCTTATCATTTACTTTCATGACGGTGAGGTGGGAAAGGAAAAACTTTGAGTAAAGTTCACTCCATCTAGAAATCACAAATAATACATCAGTCTGCGAACCTATGTCCATGAACAGCCTTTTGATCTCTGCTTCCCATGTTACTAAAGACTGGTATGGTTGACCAGAGCCCCAGCTGGTGTAAATTGGCATAGCTTCTTTGAAGCTAATGACGCTTCAGTGAGCTATGCTGATTTACACAAGCTGAGGATCTGACACAGTCTCTTATAAAGATGACACACTCAGCATCCAAACATCATGCACGCACAAACACTCTCATTGCTCCCTTGCCAATCGGTCTGTGGAGCAGCACTGATGATAATATCAGGACAAGCTACACATTCTGCTTTTGTGGCTGCAAAGCAAACTTGATACTGGCATTCACTGCCAGCATAGCCCCCAAATGAAGAGGTGAGCTACCGCCTACATAGCAATAGAGGGGTCAGATCACCTCTTAGTGAGGTCACCGACAAAATTTTAAATGATTTTCAATGGGCGCAGGATCTGACTCTGCTTGTGCAGAGGGTCTGTCAATCTTCCTCCTATAGAAAAAAAATGATCAATTCTGTCATTTAGTAAGTAGAGTATTGGAACAATGGGTCACTTCATTCTAGCTGTTTAGCTAAATGCTTTTATGTCCTTCATCACTCTAGTGCCTGAGCACATAAGGTAGATATTAGTCCTGATTCTGAACCGAGAAACAGTAGTGTAAATCCAGATTAGTTCCATTCCATTGGATGGAATTACTGTGCCTTTACACTGGTGTATCTTAGATCAGAATCTAGCCTGTTGTTTATAATGACTGGAATTTAATCCATATTGCTTTATTTATTTTGCAAC
Organism: Chelonoidis abingdonii; assembly: GCF_003597395.2. Lineage (NCBI taxonomy): Eukaryota > Metazoa > Chordata > Testudines > Testudinidae > Chelonoidis > Chelonoidis abingdonii. The sequence goes on from NC_133774.1 coordinate 28,247,442, forward strand.
TAATATGAAAGGTCAGTGCTTTCTTCCTTCCCCTCTCTCCAATTTCTACTATAGAACTAACCACTTAACACAACATAAAAGCGATCCAGGACATTATCAGACATAACACTGTTATGCAGTATTGTTGAACAAATAAAATAACTTCGTTTTAAAAGAGTTAAGGCTGATAGTGTCTTTTAATAGAGTCCCCTCAAAATGACACTTGCTTTAATTTTTTTATAAAAATACAATCTTAAAAAAATGGTACAAATGAATAATTAGGGGATTCAGATGTTTCTCTAATGCCATGTATCCTTTATGGCACATTATTGTTATTATTACAGCTGACTTAAGACCAGTCTTAACTTTGCCTTCTTGTTTTGTTCTGCAATGGAGACATGTTCTTGAGTGTATACAGTTGATTTTATAAATTGCTTGTTTCATGTGTAGTAAAAAGTTTAAAAAGAATATAGTCCCAGGATACATTAAATTATACCAGAGGTGTATAAAGTTTTGCAATAGTGTTAGGTGTTGGTGGAGTAGAAGAGTATTTTCTAGACACAATTGGAATGATTGATCCATTTGATATTGTGAAAAGAGTTGATTATAAGGTGTTGGTAGAAGTTGTAGGCGTATGTTTTTAACTACTTTGTGCAGCTACTAGCATATGGGACAAAATTCAGACTCTATTGAAGTCAATGGGAGCTTAGTCTTTTTGCAGTGACCAGTGCTCCGTCATATGTTAATGCTATAGTGTGTTGGAAATGAAGCCCTTGAAGAGGATTTCATAATCTCCTACTTTGTTATTCCAAACACAGCGGCGGCTCCAGGCACCAGCACTCCAAGCATGTGCCTGGGATGGCAAGCTGCAGGGGGCGCCCAACCGGTCCCTGCGAGGGTGGCAGTCAGGCTGCCTTCGGTGACTTGCCTGCAGGAGGTCTGCCAGTCCTGCAGATTCGGCGGCAATTCAGCGGTAGGTACACCAAAGCCGCGGGACCGGCGGACCTCCCGCAGGCAAGCAACCGAATCTGTGGGACTTCCCACAGGCGTGCCACCAAATCCACGGGACTGGGGACCTCCCGCAGGCATGCCACTGAAGGCAGCCTGCCTGCCGTGGTTGGGGCACCAGAAAAGCTAAAGCCGCCCCTGTCCAAACAGAGTATATATCTTTGTAAATTTTAAGATTACTTGGGCAGCTCTGCTACTTTTCAGCATGTGCACCTCGGTAGATTGAATGCACTAAACATTTATCCACTATACAAGGAGTCAGACAACCTTAACTCATCTTTTTTGTTTCAGATTAAAAATATCATGTTTGGTAACATCCTACTTCACCTGTATTTTGTGCTAAGTGGCTAATTCTTTTGTAAAGGTTACATTTGAGAGCTCGGAGAGGAGGGGGAAGAAAGCATTATCATTCCTCCCATAGTCTACTTCATAACTGGCTGTATTATTCATGTCATTTTAACATTTTTATGAGAGGAAGGTTGACAGACCTTCTCTTGGATTCCTTCCAAATATAGGTCCAGATCCTGCACTCACTAAAGACAATGGGAGTTTTGCCAGTGACCTCACTGACAGCAGCCTCGTCCAAAAAATGCAAAATACCCGACTCCACATCATATTATTTAGCGTTGTCATCCAAGTGGAAAGTCCTAAGCGTGTGCACAGTGCAGGGTGTGCTTAGCAAAGGCTGCCACTGATAGCAGCTGCCCTTTGCAGCTTTAGTTTTATTGTAACAGAAAAGTGTGCCAGCCACCTCTTCCACCTGGCAGGGTGGCACTGTAAATTACACCTAACAAATTCAAGGCATGACTCAAAGTCCCCTGAGGTCAGTGGGAGTCTTCCATTTACTTTCTTGGCTGTGGGTCAATAAGGTCTGTAGGACTATGTGCTCATAGTTATAAATGATATATCTTACCCATATGGGACCCCTAATCACAAATACTTATTCAGATAAGCTGTAACTTAGTCTGAGAGAGAACCCCACATTCAAATTACGGTCTGAATGCTCAGCTGCTTCTCTTGGCAGAAGGGAGTGTAAATCAGCAGACCCAGATAGAGGTGGTGGAAGGAGATGAGTGCAGGCTCATGGCAGCCCTCCCTATTTCCCTAATCATGGGACCGCCTCTCCACAGGTGTGCTGTGCTGTGAGAGGGCACAGGGTGCACATGGGAGAGTGATGCTAGGAGGACAGCTGCACTCTGCAGGAATTGCAGGGGTAACATAATGTTGAGACTGTTAGCATTAATTTTACATGGGTTTCTCCGCTGCACAGTCAGTCCCATATACAAGATGAGGTTTCACAGAAGTGGGCAGCAGGGAAGCGATATTAATATGGCTGATTCAGAAACTGGAGAGTTAAGGTTGAGAATTTTCAGTTGAGGATGAGCTGAAGATCCTTGGGGTTTAGGAGCTGAACACATTGACCCACACGCAGGGCTTAATTTATAATGAAAGTGGTGTCAGGGCTCAAGCAATTTTTTTTTTTTTTACATTCGTAACTGATGCAGCAAGCCCAGAAGTGCCCGGGCTATGAATTGTCAAGCCAAGAGGTGCCGGGGTGCTCATCCCTGGCAAGCCTTGGCACAAATTAAGCACTGCCCACACCTCATCCCCAATACTTCCTGTGTGGGACAGTCAGGCAGAAACAGATGTATTAAAACTTATGTAATTTCTCATCCCCTGCACAAGTGTACACCATGCTGGAAAACATTTGGCGCTTTATCTCAAAGATCAAATTAAAGGAACACAGTCAGATCCAAAATTTAGGTCACAGAACTTAAGACTTGTGGAAATGTTCCCAAGATATTTTTAAATTGCACCATGGAAACAGTTTTTTGAACAAAAATATTCCTCTGCAGTGTTGCAACCCCCAGCACTGCAGCAGTGAGCTAGTGCATGAGAACCTGAAAGTGAATTTACTAGCCCTGTCTCAGTAATAGGCTGCACAGGCAAAGTATTGGTTAGATGTTTTGTTTAAGAAACTTTCATCCTGTAGAATAGAAACCATGACTACATCATAATATGAACATCCGCTAATCTAATGGTTTTGCAACATGTGTGGGCAAGTGGACTTTCCTAGTGAAAATTAAGCGATTAATCACCTCAGTTTACTCTATGAAATAAAAATAATACAACTGTTCTGGGCTATTCTTTTTGAAAATGAAAAAGTTAAAGGTTTCACAATTTCTTCACCATGTAATCCTATCTCAGTCCTGTCAGTATCTTAATGGCCTATTGATTGGCTCTTGCTATCTCCTATTTTTCCTGTTGAAGCAAACATGAAAAACTACTTCTGAAGATCTTTTTTAAAGTTTTATGATTTTTCAAACGCTTTTTAGAGGCTCATTGACCTAATAAAAAGCTGGAATTAATTCTAGAGAATTCTCTTTTTATTTCTGAGACAATGAATTAATCTGTGACAGATGGAATTATCAGTCTATGTGAGGGAAAGGAGACAGAGCATGAGCAATATATTAGTGTGGTAATTAGTTGGAGACCCCTATCTTTTGCACTCAGCCAGATGAACATGCATGATCTTGAATGTCTTTTTGTTTTGTTTTGTTTTTTTTGTGTTTAAAAGTCATGGTGATGAGGTGACCCATGATGGAATTGCATCCCAAGTGCTCCTGAAATCAGACACTGAGACTTGAATGTGAGGAACATCTGTAGGCCCTGTTATCCACTCCAAGCTACATGGCTCCACTTGTGGAGTTCTCATTGCTCTTCTGTCCAGAGGAGAAAACTTGGCTTTTACTGTCCATCTCCATCTCTCCTGGACCTTACATCTCCTTACAAAAGATCCGGGTGGGGGCGAGGGGGAAGCAAGAAGGGGGTTGGCCCTGAAAACCAGAAGAGTCCCCTAAATTCTAAGCAGATCTTGTGGCCCTATACCTCTCATTGTCTCCTGGATCCCATAATTCCCTCTGGCTTCCTAGAAATATAAATAGCTATTGCCCTACAGTCCCCTTCTGGTGGAGTGGAGGTGGTTCAGACCAGGGAATGGGAAAAAACATAAGTTCATTTGGACTAGGTCAGCATGTATCTATCCCAAAAGATCTCACAGTTGTGTGGAAGGGAAGGTGGAAATGGTGCTGCAGACAGCATTTGTCACCTCATCCTGCCCTCTGCCACTTGTGCCTCTGCCAGTTCCCAGCCATGGATTTCAAACCTCATGGATCTTTTGAATAGGAATTTTTGCTAGGTCATTGGGATAAGGGGGAAAATGAAGCTATGGAAGTGGTACTCTCCTTTGGAGCCCTTCTCCCCAGCACAGGTCAGTTAGGATCATGCCCCCATTACCTGCAGAAGTGGAGTGATGGTAGAGTGATGGTAGAGCTCACTTCTAGTTTATGTCTTATGCTCCTAAAAGCTCCTGGCTTCGGGGTTTCAGGCGGCCACCTGCAGAGTTCAGGAAGAGATTCCTCCCCCTGATATATTCTGGGGTTTTGTTTTTATATTTCCTTCCTCTAAGCATCAGGGATGGCCATAGTTGGAGATGGGACTAGGGTGACGAGATGTCCCAATTTTATAGGGACAGTCCTAATTTTTGGGTCTTTTTCTTATGTAGGTTCCTATTACCCCCCACACCTGTCCCGATTTTTCACACTTGCTGTCTGGTCATCCTAGATGGAACATTGGTCAGGATGGGCCTGGGCTCTGAGGTGGCACCGAACATTGTCTCTCTCTTGGCTGGCTGGTTCTTGCTCTCATGCTCAGGATCTAACTGATCGCCATCTGTAGGATCAGGAAGGAATTTCCCTTCCAAGTGAGATTGGCAGTGACATGAGGGGGAAGGGGTTGCCTTCCTCTGCAATATGTGGGTGTGGGACACTTGCCAGGATTATCTGGTCATAACTCACTTAATCATTTCCCTGCATTGTGGATCCTCAGGCACTGGTGCACCTCTCTCCCTCCTAGTCTCTACCCATGGCATATGAAAGTCTAGTTTCCTGTGGCCTGTAATACTTTGGCTTAATTTCGGTTTTTGGGTTTAGTGTGTGGGCCCTAGGTGGTGGCAGCAACCTGTGATATACAGGAGGTCAGAATAGATGATCTATCTAGTGGTCCCTTCTGGCCTTAATCTCTATGACTCTCTAACAGGGCCATCCCATCTGTCGTGAAAAGTTATTCACACAAATTGGTGGAAAATAGCAGAAATGTTGAAATTGCAACAAAAATACAGGTGAGTTTTGTAAGCTCCCAAAATGACACTTTTCTTAGGTTTGTGAAAGTACTTATTTCCTCCCTCCATTGCCTTTAGTTCCATTTACCTGAGGGTGCTAAAGCTGGCAAAAACTGAGAAGCTGAAAACAAAAGCAAGACAGAATCATAGAGATGCAGGAGGGCAGAAATGTAAGCCCTCAAGCGGTCACCTCGTCCAGCCCCGCCATGCTGAAGCTGGACAAACTATATCTAGACCATCCCTGACAAGCATTGGTAAAACCTCTTCTTAAAAATTGCTAATGATGGGGAAGGGAGTCACAACCTCCCTTGGAAGCCTGTTCCAGGATTTACTATCATTAGAGTTAGGAAGTTTTTCCTAATATCTAACACAAATCTCCCTCGCTGCAGATTAAGCTGATTACCTCTTGTCCTACCTTCTGTGGACATGGAGAACAATTGATCACCATCCTCTTTATAACAGCCCTTAGCATATTTGAAGACTGTTATCAGGTTCCCCCTCTATCTTCTTTTCTCATGACTAAAAATGCTCAGTTATTTTAAACCTTTCCTCACAGTCAGGTTTTCTAACCATTTCTCATTTTTGTTGTTGTCTGCTGGACTTTCTCCATTTTGTGCACATCTTCCCTGAAGGGTGATGCCCAGTACTCCAGCTGAGGCATCACCAGTGCCAAGTAGAGTGGGACCTTCTGTGTCTTGCATATGGCACTCTTGTTGTTAAACTCCAGAATGATGGTAGCCTTTTTTGTAACTGCAACACTTTTTGGCTCAGATTCAATTTGTGATTCACTATACCCCCCAGATGCTTTTTCTGCAGTACTGTTGCCTAGTGCCCTCTTCCCTATTTTGTAGTTGTGTGTTTGAGTTTTCCTAAGTATAGTACTTTGCACTTGTCTTTATTGAATTATGTCTTGTTAATTTCAGATCAATTCTCAGATTTGTCAAGGTCATTTTGTTTTCTAAGCCTGTCCTCCAAAGTGCTTGCAACTCCTCCCACCTTGGTCTCATTCTCAGATTTTATAAGCATACCCTCCACTCTATTATCCAAGACATTAATGAAAATATTGAATAGTATCAGACCCAAGTCAGACCCCTGTGGGACCTCACTAGCTACATCCTCCCAGTTTGGCAGCAAACCATTGACAATTTTGAGGACAGTCTTTCAACCAGTTATGCTCTCGCCTTAAAATAGTACCATCTAGACTACATTAACCTACTTTGCTTATGAGCCTGGCGTGTGCGACTATGTCAAAAGCTTCACTAAAATAAAATTATATCACATCTGCTTCCCCCTTATTGTATAGGCCACTAAGGAGATTAGATTGGTTTGGCATGATTTGTTTTTGACAAATCCATGTTGGCTATTCCTTATAATCTTCCTCTTCCTCTAGGTGCTTCCAAATTGATTGTTAAATAATTTGTTCCAATATCTTTCCAGGTATTGACGTTAGATTGGAAATCGATAATTCCCTGGGGCCTCTTTTTCTCCTTTGTAAAGATAGGTACTATGTACTTAATACAACCTCTTTGGGGCTGGGGCTGCATTTTGGTTCTGTGTTCATACATCACCTAGTGATAGGGGGCCTTGCCTATGACTGGGGCCCATAGATGCTTCTGCAGTAGAAATAATAATGTTAATGTAAGCAGAGGGTTGTAAGATGGAGCTCTTATATTTGAACATACAGGCACAACCTGTAGCACACCCTACATCTAGAACTGTTGGCTTGAATAAATTATACATTTATGAAGAGTAACAGACACTAGGTCATAAACTTGTAAAAACTATTTTAAGAGGGAAATTAAATTGTTACTCAGTGTAGTAGTAATGTAATACAACATAATTTTTAATAATAGACAATATATTATACTGTTAATGCTGGGCAAGATACAGTCCTGTGGATATTGTGATTTATATCATGTTTGGGAGGCACTGTTTATAGTGTGTGGTGAAAAAGCCCTATGGTATATAGAGGGATAGTAAGAAAGGTGGGAGAGATCAGAGCACTTGTGAAATATAATGAGTGGGATAAAACTTGATAATGATTAGGCAGCTGATGTGCTATGACCACTGCTTATCATGCTGTTCATAATTGTCTCATTGTTATCCCCTGTGTCCTCCGTCTGTTTGTTGTCTCTCACTGTAAGTTTTGGGAGCAGGAACTGTTTTTTTGTTATGTATATTTTTGTATGAACAATGCCTGGCACAACAGAGCTCTGATCCCTGATTAGAGCTTCGAGGTGATACTGCAATACAAATAATTCATAATGATAATTAATAAGGAGCACAGTAAAATATAATAGGTGACAGAGGATGACATAAAGGAAACTGAGCTAGAGGAGGGTATAAGAATTCTGACCTGCCATAACTGTGGTCTGTACAGACCTGGAGCATATCACTTTTGTGATTAAAGGGAAGGGGCAGCTGGCAGCGCATTCTCTATAAGAGACTCTTTCCTTTGTAATGACTTTCCTAATAGTCAGAAATAGCCTGAATGTGTTGGCTTTCTGGCTAGGCCACAAAACCCATGTGTTAGAATGAGCATTGGCAGAGGACAGTGACTGCTGAGGATCTGAATTCTATCAGGTGGGAAAAGGCAGTGGGGGGTTTAAGCTCAGAGTCATGTGACAGATGAATAAATGATGTGTGGAAGGAAAGAGAAGCACTGCTGCTTCGGATGGTTTTACATATTGTAACTCCTGTTATTGTATTTTTAAAAGTATGTCAAGGGGACCTTTGGTGTGGAATTTTTTTAAAAGTGAAATATAAACAAATATCATGCAGGTTTTTGTTCAGATTAATGAATGGACCAACTCCTCTTCACATCTGTGGTCTGATTCAACACCTATCCACTCCTTGGAGATTCCATTGACTTCAGTGAGAGTAAGGGCTTGTCTACACCACGCAGCTTTTAGCAACACAGCCGTGTCACTAAAAGTCAACGAGTGTAAATGTTCTTTGTCAGTATTTTGTTGGCACTTTTACCAACAAAATATTTCCAGCTTCACGAGTGGCATTAGCTTTGTTGGCAAGACGGTGCTCCTGCCGACAAAGCCACGTCCACACTGCCACTTGCATCGGCAAAACTTTTGTCTTTTGTGGAGGGACTTTTTTAAGTAACCGTGAAAAACAAAAGTTTTGTTGACAGCTTCTCAGGGTAGACATACCCTTAGATTAGTGCCTGGACATGCAGTTTTTCTGGTCCTCACATGAAATAGGTTTGGTAGCCTTTGATGATGGCAATGTATAGTCTTGTAGATAGTGAGCTAAAGTATACTCAATGATTAGCCAGCCAAAACATAGAAACAAAAGTTTCTGTTTCACTGAAGGCAATGTCAAAACTCCCACTGACCAGGCACAGGGTCAGGCCCAAATGTAGAATTTGGTCTGTATATTGGGTACAACATAGGTGCAAGTGTAAACAATTGCTGTATTTCACACACTCCTTCCTCTCCTGATGTCATGAGTCCACTGTTGATTGCTCATAAGGCAAAATAATCTAGTGAAAATAGAAAAGACTTTCTTGTATCAGAGATTAAAAAAAAAACAGCCAATGCAGACTGCAAATCTTTTATGGTGACTGAATTGAAACAAGCTCAGAGGGGATAGTTCAGTAACATGATCACCACATTTGAAGTGTGTAGATTCTGTCAATAGTTAGAGTCCTAGTAGGATTGACTCAACCCTTCATCCTTTCATGGCAGTTTTCCTGAGTAAAATATTGCTTTCTGTGTGAGTCTTCACAATACCCTAAAAGCTGAAGTCCTTTCTCCTCTACATGGAAAATAAAGCTCACGTGGCACTTTCTCTATGAGTTTGTCCCTCAGACTAAATTTTTCTCTCCTTGCATTGTTGTGTTGTGTGCCAGTTGTCCAGTTAGATGCCACCTTTCACTAGGAATGTAGCTACATGTGGGTGATGCTGTATGCATACTGTTGTAAACTGCACTGGGATCCTTTGTAATGAAAGGCATTTACACTAGATTGTAAGTTCTGTATTGTAAAGTGTCATGAACATCCAGGACTAGAGCCTTGCAAATCCGTGGATATCTGCTTTATATCCACAGATATCCATATCCGCAGATGCAGATATCTGCAGATCATTTTTGCAGATCGCAGATTGGATGCAGATACGAATTTTGTATCCGCACATGGCTCTATCTTTGACACCATGCAAGTGAAAAATAAAACAATAATAAATACAGATAATTATCTTACCAAATAATTAACTAATTACTTGCTCTTGTAAACAATTAGGGGATCATTTAATTCTTGGTTAGTAATAGTTATCAACACATGCATTCATAATCAAACATTATTTCTAATTAAACTGTAATTAAGCATAAATTCCAGTCATTATGTCTGATATTGCTGTAAAATTGAAAATGACAAATTAAAATACTGTCTGGTATTTTTAATGGAAAGCTACATTTGCTGGTTTTATACCTAAAATCTTCCATCTTATTGGTTCCTCTGCTTTCCATAAACTTATGAATAGTCTGTGTATCAACACCAGCTCCTATTAAAGTAAATGAAAAGACCCTCAGATCCATGTAATTCTCTATATGGGGTCAGTAGCATAGGATCATAGTCAATATCTGATCTGGTAAATAATATCAGGGCAGTAAATTAGGAAGGACTGTCCCAAGGGAAACGTTACCTAAAAGATCCATTTCTAAGATAAAAATGAATCATTCTAGAAATTTACCATTTGGGTTGCGATCTCAGTAGGATTTTTTTATTTATTTGTTTTGTTTTACAAGTTCCAATGCAGACTTTATAAAATGCCTAAACAGCAGGGAGAATAACATGAGGGCAGATCTGTCCAGTTTAGAAGGAGCTGGGAAAAGGGAGAGCCACAGGGAAAATGATTGGCTGTCCTGGAGTCAAAAAGGAGAGACACATGGGCATAGGACAGCCTGGAGTTGAGCTGTGCAGCTTGCAAGATCTGTAGTGTCTCTGTGTAGCATGCAAGATCTAGGAGAATGCGTGTGCAGCTTGCAAGGTCTACCAGGGACTCTGAAGGGCTTGCATTAAAAGAAAAGAGAGATTAGGAAATTCCCAGACAAAACTTTGCTACAACAGAGTTCAGGCTGAGCAGATGTAATACCCCGTTTTAGCAGTCTCCTTAAAAGAAAGTTGCAGTTTGGTTAAAATAACTCCCCCACCAAAGACTTTTTTGAAAACCTTGAAAGGTTTCCTGAATCCAAAATTGGGATTCTTTTCTAAAGTATGAAAATGCACAGATAAATTAATTTAAACTTCTTAACTCTGTCTTGTACAGGCCTCATAAGAACAACCAGAAATGTGTAGAAATCCTCATTTCATCAGTGATGCCAAGCATTAAGAATGATATTACTGGAATAGCAGATTGCCTCCAGGAATAGAAGGTTGGCACAGTGATTTAGCAAACCTGGCAACTAAAGGGTGGATAGCATTTTAGAGAAGAAGGACCTCAGATAAATTTGAAAAGATTTGGTCTAACTTTCTAAAAACGACTGATTTAATTCCAAGTGGATGGAAACTGAGATGTAGCTCTTCTTTCCCTTTCCTTTCCCTTTTATTCTCTCTTTTTTATCTGTTCTCCCATTTAAAAACCCCCACAAATTTAAAGAATTGATCTTACTATCTTCCTTTGCTCTTAATCTTACAGCGGATTATACATGATGGTATAATTTAAATGAGCCTTCACCTATGTTTATATTGCTAACTTACAAGACTTCTTCACTGGGGTCTTCTAAGGCATGGCATGGCTGTTTTCCTCCATGAATCACAATGGAAAAACCTGCTAAGCCCATTGGTCAGGCAGCTGTTCTTTCACAGCCTGCTCACTTAGCTGCCCAGAGAATAAGACTGCCCCATTTTCACCAGTTTTTTCAGCTGGATATCCTGTTGGCTGGAATTAAAAACAAATCTCTTCATCGCACACTGCTTCCTAAATTATTTATGATCAAATCAGGTGTTAGAAATGGGAAACATTTTTAATAAGAATGAGTGAGGAGCTAGGTATCTGCTAAAACCACTTTATTTTATGAAGAGACCAAGTCCAAACTGTTGAATTTTACAAAATAAATTCCCAAATTAGGAGTTTTAAAAGGGGAGCTCAAAAGCTGAGACAATCACAATTAGTGGCTGTTTTTGAAACTCTGGCTGCATATCTTCCATTTTTATAAATTGCTTCAGCAAATAACAGTGACACAATCTCAGGACTTGCAAAATGACTTTTTATGCTAACAGTTCATAGCTGTAATATAGTTATATAGAAAGTCATGCCAAACTCTGAGAAAATAAGTCAACTCTGCTAGACTGTGAGGGGATGGACTAAGCCCAGAGGCCCCCAGAGGAGCAGTGGAGAGGCCCTCCAAGTGGGCTAAAGTGGCTGAAGGGGAAGCAGCCAATCAGAGAGGCTGCAGGGAGCAGCCAGTCAGGGCCCAGGAGGGCCCTATAAAAAGGAGCTATGATGCCAGAAACAAGTAATTCCTTGCTGGAGCTAGAGAAGTGAAGCTTGTGCTCCTAGCTGGCTAATGGGAACTGCAGAACACTGGTCAGCTCAGTGCTAGCAGGGACCAGGGGAGCAAGGAAGAGCTCCTAACTGGCTGCTGGGTCTCAGCTTAGAAGAGTCCTGAGCTACAGGTAAGGTGTCCTGGGGAACTGAAGGCAGTTTTGCTAAGGCGATGTGGCAGCACACAGTTGCTATTCTTAGGGTCCTTGTGCTAGGACCTAGAGGAGTGGGTGGGCCTGTGCTCCCTCCCCTCCCCCAAATGCCACTGGGGAAGGGCCTACGATTGGACAGCAGGAAACCCTCAAAAGGGGACTGAACTGTCAGGAGGCCCAGCTGAAGACTGGGGCCAAAATAGACTAAGAGGGCAAAACCACTGCCTCTAGGGAGGAAGTCCCGGGGATACAGCCCAATAGCAGGGCCTGGACTTCTTTAAAGGACAAAGACACACCTGACCAGAAGGGGGCACTTGTGAAAGGTGGGTGCCACACCATTACATAGACATAAAACCTTTGGCTGTGAAGGGGCTCAGGGAATCTAGGAATATGAGAGTTTGTTTCCTCTGCCTTCCTGGGTTTCCCAGCATGTCATTCCATGCACTACTATTGCCATAGTGATTCTGGCTAGTGGCCCTAGATCCCCAGGGAGAGAGCAAACATTGTCTGCTCAGAGGACAGGGATAAGGGAAAGAGCTCTGGGTCCCACACTGTGCTCTGCTCTCTCCTGGAGTGAGAGATTGTACTATCTGCATCTCTGGGAAAGGTGGGACTAGGCCTGCCGAAAACTAAAGGCACATCCCCTCAGCTAAACCCAGACTACAACATGTGAGTGCGGAGTGAGGAACTGTGGGGACAGGATTCTGGTTCTCTCCTGGGAATGGGTAAGGGGAAGGGGAAAGAACCTGGATACTTAATTCTGGACTCAGTCTAACTATTGCTGAAGACTTTATTTTAATAGGAGCTGGAATGGACTTTTGGCGCCTTGCCTTCTGTCTTGCCTTGGAGACTTTGGAGGGAAGGTCCCAATATGTACTGCTCAATATTCCATTCCCTTTTGGTTTAAAAAAAAAATTCTAGCCCTCATGGCTGCAGAGATAATCTTTCAATTGTGGCCCATTTGTAAATGATACAGTAATAGTTGCTAGAATCTGCAAAAAGCCTGAAACAACTCAGAGGGGTGAACTCTCCTCTGCCTACTAGGGTATGTCTACCCAGCAAAGACAAACCTGCAGTTGGCCCATACCAGCCAACTCAGGATCACAGGGCTCAGATCCTGTGAGGTGGGAGAGTCCCAGGTCTTGGGCTCCAGCCTGATCCCAGAAGTCAACACAACAATAAAACAGTCCCACAAGCCTGAGTCAGCTGGCACAGGCCAGCAGCAGATTTGTGTTTGTTGTGTAGGCATACTTCAGTTAGACTTGGTATCACCTTTAAAGCTCAATGATTACACTTTAGTATCAGCAATGATGATTTAGTTGCTGTATTTTAATGGATGAAATGGAGGAGGGCTGGTAATAAAATCCACTGTACTGGGAATTAGAAGTTGCTACAGGGGAGGAGTTCAGTGGAAAAAACAGAGACAAAGCTAGGAAAGGGGCAGAGAAACATGGATGGAGAAGGACGAAGAGGAAAAAGGGAAGATGTAGCAGTGGGTCTAAAAGGGAATAGATTTTCTCATTGAGTGATGAATGTGACAATTACACACTAAATAAATAATTAAAGCTTTTAGTTACTACATAAAGGCCATATGCTGCCCTTGAATTCTGTGCAAAGCACCTGCTGACATCAGTGGTCATGGCTCTGTGCCTTATGGAGAGTGCATAGTCCCGAATTCATACCCATGCCCATGGACCATAATTAAACATAGCATTTGGCCCTCGCCTCTGACTGAGTTTGACACTACCTCCTTAGGCCTTGTCTCTCCCTGGATGTATTGGGATCCGTCGGTCTCTGGTCAGGCTCAGGGGGCTGCCAAACCTACAGCCTCAGTGGTTCATGTGTGGGAGACAGGAAGTAAAGGATCTGAAAAGAAGCTTCAGGATGGGCCTCAACTGAATGGCTTTGCAAAGGACCCTGCATTTGCTTACAGCATTGCTCCGCCTCCCCATTCTCCCCAGGGTTTAGACTCTCTCTCTATGCCTGATGAAATACATCCTAGGATACTCAAGGAGTGGACTGAGGAGATATCTGAGCCATTGGTGATTATCTTCGAAAAGTAATGGAAGATGGGAGAGAGATTCCAGAGGACTGGAAAAGGGAAGATATAGTGCCAATCTATAAAAAGGGGACTAAGGACAACTCAGGGAATTACAGACTAGTCAGTTTCCATTCCGAAAAGATAATGGAACAAATAATTAAGTAATCAGTTTGCAAACACCTAGAAGATAATAAGATAAGTAACAGAATGGATTTGTCAAGAAAAAATCATGTCAAACCACCCTAATAGATTTCTTTGACAGGCTAACAAGCCTTGTGGATAGGGGGTAAGCAGTAGATGTGGAATGTCTTGACTTTAGTAATTCTTTTTATACTGTCTCACATGACCTTCTTATAAACAAATTAGGAAATGATAAACTAGATGGATCTACTATAAGATGGGCGCATAACTGGTTGGAAAACCGTTCCCAGAGAGTAGTTATTAGTGGTTCACAGTCAACCTGGAAGGGCATAATGAGTGGGGTCCCACAGGGATCAATTCTAGGTCCAGTTCTGGTCAATATCTTAATCAATTATTTAGATAATGGCATAGAGAATACACTTATAAAGTTCGAGGATGATACCAAGGTGAGAGGGGTTGCAAATGCTTTGGAAGATAGGATTAAAATTCAAAATGATCTGGACAAACTGGAGAAATAGTATGAAGTAAATGGGATGAAATTCAATAAGGACAAATGCAATGTACTCCACTTATGAATGAACAATCAGTTGCACACATACAAAATGGAAAATGACTGCCTAGGAAGGAGAGTTGCAGAAAGTAATCTGGGGGTCGTAGTGGATCACAAGGTAGATATAAGTCAACAATGTAACACTTGCCAAAAAAAAAAAAAAAAGCAAACATCAGTCTGAGATGTATTACCATAAGCGATGTAAGCAAGACACAAGAAGTAATTCTTTTGCTCTACTCTGTGCTGATTAGGCCTCAACTGTTCTGGGCACCACATTTCAGGAAAGATGTGGACAAACTGGAGAAAGTCCAGAGAAGAGTAACAAAAATGGTTTAGAAAACATGACCTATGAGTGAATGTCATAAACAGATAGCTAAGGGTTAACAAAACAGGGACCTGGGACACCTGACCAGAGGACCAATCAGGAGACAAGATACTTTCAACCCTGGGGGGAGGGAAGTTTGGGTGTGGGTCCTTTGTTCTGTGTGTGTGTTCTTCTCTCGGGGGGTCTGAGAGAGACCAGACATTACTACAGGCTCTCTAAGGTTCTGTTCAAATAGTAAGTAGGAACAGGCGATTTTAGTATTTTTAATTGTTTTACTCTATTTGCAAGTGTGGATCTGGCTGGTCAACTTTTATATGTGTAGTTGCTGGGACTATTTTGATTTGTATATTTCATCTTGAAGTTAAATTCTTTACTTTTCCTTTCTTTTATTAAAAGATTTCTTTTTAGAGAACCTGATTGATTTTTTTCTTGTTTCCCTTGTTTTATCCCAGGGGATTGGGATAACTCACCAGGACTGGTGGGGGGAGACGGGAGGGGGGAGAGGTAGAATCTCTCTCTGTTTTCCTTGAATCTGTTTGCCTCTTTGTGGAAGGGAAGGGACATGCTTCTCTGTATTGTGATTTAAAGAGTTTGGATCAGTAGTCTCTCAGGATAGCCCAGGGAGGGAAGGTCTGGGAGGGGGAAAGAAGGGGGAATGGTTTATTTCTCCTTGTTTTAAGAACCCAAGGGATTTGGGTTCTTGGGGTCCCCAGGGAAGGTTGGGGAGGTCAGAGTGCCCCAAAACACTATATTTTTGGGTGGTGGCAGTGCTATCAGATCTAAGCTGGTAATTAAGCTTAGAGGAATTCATGCAGGTGCCCAAATTTTGGACGCTAAGGTTCAGATTTGGGAATTATACCTTATGACAGTGAAGCTTGAAAAATTTGGGTTTGTTTAGTCTGGAGAAGAGAAGAGTGAGAGGGAACATGATACTGGTTTTCAAGAACATAAAAGATTGTTACAAGGAGTGAGAAAAATTGTTCTCCTTAACCTCTGAGGACAGGACAAGAAGCAATGGGCTTAAATTGCAGCAAGGGTGCTTTAGGTTGGACATTAGGAAAAACTTCCTAACTGTCAGGGTGGTTAAACACTGGAATAAATTGCCTTGGGAGGTTATGGAATCTCCATCACTGGAGATTTTTAAGAGCAGGTTAGACAAACACGTCTTAGGGATGGTCAAGAGATAATACTTAGTCCTGTGAGTGCAGGGGACTGGGCTACATGACCTCACGAGGTCCCTTCCAGTCCTATGATTCTATGCCCTCTCTCTGTGGTGGGCTCACTTAGAACCCCTCTCTGTAGGACTTGCAGTTCATCTCTCTGTCTGGGACAAGTTCTCACTTTCTACTTATCCCTGAGGGACTTTGGGTAACGTTCTCCCTGCTGTCTTGCCAAGAGGCTTTGATTCCTTCTCTGCTTTCTTCTCATGGTACTTGAAGACATGGGCTCCCTCTCATCAGGATGCTCAACATTTCCTTCTCCAACCTCTCTTCAAAGGGACTTCAGTTCCATCTCCCTGTCCTCTCCTTTGGAGGGGTCAGAGACTATCACTGCTCCATCTCTCCTCAAAGGGCACTCTCTCTCCTTACTTCCTTGTACTACCCATAGTGGGCTGAAGCACAGCTCCTTCTCTCCTTGTTTCTCTTCACCAGGAGATTTTCTCCCCCACATAATGTGTAATTAGATTGTGGCATGCATTGCCCCAGCATGTCATTGGGATCAAGAATTTAACCAGATTCATCAGAAGAGTGGATAATTTTATATGCATAAAATAATTTCAATATGCAAAAAATATCCAGCAGTTATAATTAATAACAATTTTGGAAGACATAGGAAACTTCATGCTACAGGCAAGGTTTAAAATTCTATCAGAGATTAGGATGAGACTTAATCTGGGGAGTGGAGGGCAAATTATCCCACAGCTGACTAATGTGAGGTTTCTTACACCTTCCTCTGAAGGTTCTGGGGCTGGCCACGGTTGGAGACAGGACACCGGCCTAAATGGACTGTGGGTCTGATCCAGTAGGGCAATTCCTGTGTTGCTATGATAGGGTGGTTTGGGCTCCTTTTCCCTATTCCCCTCCTTTCTTCCCAGGACACTTGGGCTCCCTCCTCCTGCTCACCTCTAATCCCCATGAGAGTTTCTATATTAGTCTGAGTGGCTGGAGTGGATTCAGAATCCATCTGGGGGGGTTTAAATCTCATTGAGCTTCTTAACTCTGCAACCCTCCTTCTGGCCCTGCCCCAGCATGGGGCTGCCACCGTAGCCACTTACTCTCCCAAAGCCAGGAGAAGAAAGAAGACAGACCATTGACCTCTAGTGCCAAAGGAATTGGTACCTGGTGGGGTGGAAGGGGAATAGAGGGGAAGGCATTAAACACCCCAAACACTGGTAGGCATCCCAGCAGGGTAATGTAGAGAAAGGTCAAGGAGAGGGAGCTCAGCAGAGGGCAGTGGCAGGGGAGGCCTACTGAAGGGTGAGGGAAAGGCTGCTGGTGGAAGAACAGGTGGGAGGATGGGTCTTCCAGTGGGTTGGGAAGATGAGGGGTCACCCCATGGGGGCTGCCCAGCATGCTATGGCACCATGCAGAAGGGGGGGGGGCGCCACAGACAGGTAGGGTATTGCCTGGGTCTCAGGTCTCTCCGGAGAGAGGGGTTTGTTTGGCTGCCCCAAAGAGAGAAGGGGATGGGGTCTCTGCAGGTGCCCTACAAAGGAATAGGGGTCCTGAAGCCCTGCAGAACAGTGAGAGCAGGAGCGGGCTGTGCCCTCCTGAGTGGGGAGGAGGGGACAGGCTGCGCGAGCCATGGCGGGGTGGGTGTGGGTGTCCCCACTCCCTTGCGCGGGGAGGAGGGCACAGGCTGCAAAAGCCATAGCGGGGGTGGGGGTGGGTGTCCCCCGCTCTCTTGCGCGGGGAGGAGGGCACAGGCTGCAAAAGCCATAGCGGGGGTGGGTGTGGGTGTCCCCCGCTCTCTTGCGCAGGGAGGAGGGGACAGACTGCGCGAGCCATAGCTGGGGTGGGTGGGTGTCCCCGCTCCCTTGCACAGGGAGGATGGGACAGGCTGCAAGAGCCATAGCCGGGGTGGGTGGGTTTCCCCGCTCCCTTGCTTGGGGTGGAGGGGACAGGCTGTGCGAGCCATAGCCGGGGTGGGTGTGGGTGTCCCCCGCTCTCTTGCGCGGGGAGGAGGGGACAGGCTGCGCGAGCCATAGTGGGGGTGGATGTGGGTGTCCCTCGCTCCCTTGCGCGGGGAGGAGGGGATAGGCTGCGCGAGCCATAGCCGGGGTGGGAGTGGGTGTCCCGGCTCCCTTGCGCGGGGAGGAGGGGGACAGGCTGCACGAGCCATAGCCGGGGTGGGTGTGGGGGTCCCCCGCTCTCTTGCGCGGGGAGGAAGGGAAAGGCTGCGCGAGCCATAGCGGGGGTGGCAGGGTGGGTGTCCCTGCTCCCTTGCGCGGGGTGGGTTGCGCGCTCAGGGGAGGTGTCCTGCCCACTGCGTTAGTCCCTTCCCTGCCAGTCTGCGCTGCAGGGGACTGTAATCCCATCAAAGGGCCGGTCTCAGCCTCCTCCCTCCTGCGCGTGTGACAAGCCCGGCTGCTCGCCGCCAGCCCCAGCCCCACTCGCTGTCTGCTTGCTGCGGTCTCCGGACGGCGGCTGCTCCCCACAGCCCCAGCCGAGCCGGAGCGGAGCGGTTCTCGCCCTCCCTGGCCGCCTGGCGGTCAGCTGCCCCCTGCACGCTCAACTTCCCCAAACTTCCCTGTGGCGGGGTGGGCTGAAGGCTGGCGGCGATGAATTTACAGAGCCCAGCCCGCTGCTTCGCTCTGCTCTTGTTGGCCTCTTGCATTGGACACACGGCAGCTTCCAGGAGAAACATTCCCAGAAGGCAAGGTAAGAAACTCTCCCTTGGCAGGGGCAAGTAGGAAGGTTTCAACTAGGAGACTATCCCGGGCGGAAGCCCACTTTCAAGACATTTCTGTGTATGGAGAGTGGGTAGGAAAGCAAACCTGTGCAGTCCCCCGGCACAGACAGGGTTAAATCCATAACACACATGTCCCCTGATGGTAAATCCGAGAGCTTTAGAATCCGCTGTTTGTATTTCATTTCTTTTTAGCCACAAAAAACTGTGCGAGTTGAGACAGTTTCCATGTGATCTCAATTACTGGGCACTGGGGCGCAGGGGCGGGGCGGGGGAGATCCTCCAAAGGAGGACTAGAGCCCCTCCTTGTCTTTAAACGTCTATTATTTGATCCATATTGTCAAAAGGCTCTCCATTTCCTGTTGTTAAAAAACCAGAATTGTGTTTTTTCCTCCTCTGTTTAGCTGTTCCTGATGTTCTTAGATTTTTGGTGCATATGTTTTGGTCATTTGCATCATCTCTTCTGGCTTTGATCTGTCTGGCTTTCGAATCAAACCATGGGTTTCTTTAACTGTATGTGATCCTGTCTTTTAACAGCAATTTTTAGCCTTTTTTAAAGAGCTAATTAAGACGTATTTAACTTGGAGTTTCTATCTGATCTAAATAACTCTTTCTAAAGAGAGGTACCTCTATAAAAAGGCGATATAAGTACAATGATTTTGTTCCTAACTTTTTTTTTCTTTCTTACCTGAGATGATAAGTATTAAAGGAAAAAGTGAGGGCAAGGAAAGCAGTAATAAATATAAAACTGCTCTTAACTGGCTGCATCTGTTCTTAGTAAGTCTATTGTAAGATTTTAAAATTGTTTTAAAAATATATATTTGGAATAATAGATACCTGTTTTGGGATTAATGATCTGTTTGAACAGTGGACAAGATACCGCTTTATTTCAGAGTTTACATTCTGACTCTCAAAGTGCCTTTAGAAATAATGTTTCTATAAGGAGGGAGACTCTGTTAGCATGAAAACAAAATAATGAGCCCAGTCCTGTTCCCACTGAAGTCAATAGGAGTTTGTCCTTGTCATATGGCTGCTTAACGTTTTATTGTCTCGTGATGCGCCCATTTGAAATTAACTTGTGTCTCAGCTCAGTAAAGATGGACCTGCTTCGCACTCTGCTTTCTAGTATTGTCTGGCTGCTTCTTGTTTTGAAGTGGAGGGGTATCAGTTTACCATATAGTATTCTTGGGATACACATTGTTTCATTTCGTTCATTCTGAACATAGCATAAGTGCATGCAAATATAGTATTACGTTGTCTCTTATTGTGCAGAAAGTCTAAAGCTCTCTATGCATTATCCAGGTAAGTTACCAGAACTATCAAATGCCTCTTTGCATAAGTTTAACATGATAGCCCTTCTTATTTTAAATTTTTAAATGTGTCCTTTTTTGTAAATTGTAGTTGTGACTGAAATACTAAGTGAAATATTTCCTATGTAGCCCCTCAATACACTGTCCAAATTCTTTCAACATATATTTTACCAATATGTACTTTCCCCAATGTTTTATTTTCTGATCTTTGCTGGTTAGCTAGGGATTTGTGTCTGTAAAGGGTGTCATTCTGATGTAGGGTGACCAGATGTTCCAATTTTATAGGGACAGTCCTGATATTTGGGGTTTTGTCTTATTTAGACGATTATTACCCCCCACGGCCTGTCCTAATTTTTCCACACTTGCTATCTGGTCACTCTGTTCAGATCTCATATGCATGAATGCACATTAGAAGAAACTCCACTGAGATCAGTGGAGTTACAGGATCAGAATCTGTCCCATTCTCTCTTTTCCTTCTAATACAGCCTGGTTCTCCTGGATGATTCACTGAGGTTCCAGTTCAAGAACCAAGTCCTGCTGCCATTGAAATTACTGACAAAATTCTAGTGGCCTCCATTCAGAGGAGGATCTGGCCCATAATTTGTGGCATTGCAGTGAACATAGGTAACATCAGGTGAGGCTCCCGATCAGTGGGAGGTTTACCTGGATAGTTGTGGTAATCGTCTCCAGTCCCAAACCTGGACTTTAGCGTCCAAGACCTGGGACCTTACCTGAAACTCCCCCAAGCTCACTACCAGCTTGGATATTCTCGCTGCCACCAGGTCAGGAATTATAGGGCCTGACCCCCCTTTCCTCTCTCTGGTGTCCCCAACCCTTCCTTGGGGGGACCCCCAAGACCCAGACCCCTGGGTCTCTCTCTCTCTCCTCTCCCAGCTTCCCCCCCTTCCTGGGTTAGCCGGTGCAATGCTATACTTCACTCCTTGAATACAACCGGAGAGGCAATCTAGCTTCCCCGAGGCTAGGCATTCACCTAGTCAGCTCACACAAGAGATTCCCCCTCCCTTTGTCCTGCAGCCTTTCCCGCCCTGGGACAATAGGAAGGTGAGACACAGAGTTTGGGCTTTTCCCTCCCCCCTCTGCCTCACTAGGAAAAGAAACTTCCACAAGGTTTAAAAAGAAAACTTTATAGAAAAAAAAGAAAGAAAATATAAAACAACAATCTTGCATTAAGAAACTCAATACAGGCTCTTGCTTATAAGAAAATAGAAATAAACAGTCTGATTTAAAAGATAGCCCGATTAAACCAGTCCAACAAATCAACATACATGTAAATACAACACAAAGCTCATCATAGCCGAATTACTTTGCTTTCCTTTGTACTCACAGATGTTTAGGAGAAACTTTGAGATAAGATGGAGTTAGGAGAAAGCTTGTCCCTCACCGCCGAGGAAGTAAAAAGACACAGCAATCCACATCTGTACATACAACACAAAGCTCTTCATAGCCGAATTACTTTGCTTTCCTTTGTACTCACAGACTTTTAGTAGAATATTTGAGATAAGAGGGAGATAGAAGGAAACTTTGTTTACTCATAGCCGAGAAAACAACAAAGACCCCGAGTATACAAATTCCCGCCCCTGACTTTAAACAATCCAGTTCTCTGATTGGTCCTCTGGTCAGGTGTTTGGTTACCCTTTCCAGGTAAAAGAAACTTAACCCTTACCTTACCTATCTACTTACGACAATAGTGACTGCAGGATTGGCCAGAGAATTTCCGATAGCAGAATTACTCTCACGGCAGTGGAGTATGCAATGCACAGAGGACTGGCACATCAGTGAAAGAATATGAACAGGAGGAAGCAGACAGTCATTGCATCAATATGTAATTGCGAAGTTTTTGTAAAGCATATTTTTGTACAGTTCATTGGACCATGACATGGGGCACTTTAAGTTACAGCAAAGACTCCATTAGTCCCGTAAAGGCCATACACTACCTTTGAGCTGCAGCTGAGCGTCCACTGACGTCAATGGGATTTTTGCATGTGGATCAAGGGCAGTATATGGTCCCTGGTATTTAAAAGTTAGAGGTCTAGATACTGACCAAATATTTATACCCCATGCAAATTACATTATTTTCAGTTCCCTGTTGCACTCAATAGAAATGTAAAATACAATCATGAGGCACAAGAAATGGTAAAGTCACTAAGTTTGCCAATTTGCTAATTGTATTTGCATAATTTATAAGATAGTAGTGATTATAGGAAATACTGCTGGCTGAGACAAGGAGTTCTAAAACATTGAGCCATATCCTGGTCCCTCTAAAGTCAGTGTAAATTTTCTCATTGACTTTGTTCGGATCGGGATTATTGGTCTAGTGAATCAGATTAATTGAAAATTTGACAAACTCTATATATTTTCCTTGGCAGTATAAAATATTTGCAAGATTGCATCCTTTAGTTTTTATATATATTCCACAGTTTTCTTTTTTAGTTTTCACAGTTAATTTAAAATTAATAACATCTTTGTCACTAGCTGTTGTGAGAAATGCCAGTACAGTTGGAAACATAATACAGAAATACAACCTGAGTTTAAAGTCTTTATTGGACAGATGGCTAATTTTACTGGTCTCACCTTACCTCTTAGGGATCTAATCTCTTGATCCTTGGTTAGCACAATAGCTGCCACTAAGGATTGGAGTAAATTAGATGGAGAGAGGTTGCATTCAAAAAATTAAATGTGCAGTATCAATGCCACATATGCAAATGTGGCTATATTTGTGAAGGTATCACTTAGTGGTAGTCTCTTTGTGTCCCTCAGTTTTAGGTTAACAAACAAGAGAACAACTGACCTAAGGGAAATGTATTGATATGCGTTCAACTAAAGTAGCTTTAATCATGGAAAAAGAAAAACTTACAATAATTTCCTCTACAATAAGACACTAATATTGTGTACACAACACTTTTACTGTTGCTTATATTATGTTAAGTGTTCCTGCTTCACGTCCCAAATGATTTATTTTCTTACAAAAAGATGCCACTTATTTGTGGCAACAATTTTACAGGCATTTGAAAACCTACATTGCCACAAGAGTTAGAGAAGGAAATCTCCTAGGGAGTTTGTCTGCAGAAGTATGTAATTTAAATCCCACCTACATGCTGCCAAAGACTATTGGAACTGTACGTTTCCAAGAAACCTTAGACCGAATCCATGCTGTGAAATGTCATTTTCAATCCCCTGAGAACAGGTCTAGTTCTAGGTAACATGCGGCTCTGCTTCAGTCTTGCTGTTTATCATATGTTGGAAGGTTAAGAATGAAAGATAACTATCATTTACTCTTACATCAAAAAGTAGCGGGTGAGGAAGAGATAAGATAGTAAAAAGGGTTTTTTTCTTTGCCCTTTTAATACCAATAGAAAATGGGACTTGTACAAGAATTGTATCTGAGATACAACCAAAAAGGTCACATTGTGAGAGAAGTGATAAAACCAGTTCATCTTCAATAATGAGATCTGACTGAGAGGTCTTGAGGGTCAAAAGAAGAAAGGTAGTCAAACTCTCTTCAGTTTTTCAAAGTTTTCGTTCAGAGTCTGGTTGACAAAGATCAATTTTGTAATCCCCAGAAAGCAGCAGAGAGAAATGTGTTTGTGAAGTTAAAAGTAAAATAAACAATAAAAATGCTACAACTACAGCTTACGAAATGAAACTTCAGGAATGAAAACCCTTGTGGTCACATTCAAAACATCCCGATGAGTGCAAAACTTATTTGCACATTTGTTTACAGAAACATTATATATTTATTATGCAGGAGGAAATGGAACATCAGGCACATTTTAAAATAGGTTAAAATGAAGCTAGAGCCAGCGTGTGACAATAAACTGAATAGCCTGGAGTTCCCAAAAGCCTTGCACTTTTATGTTATTTCAATGTCTCTCTAAAGACCAACATGGCTATAACAACCCCGCATACGCTAAAGCTCTCTAAAGCTGTCACTAGTGTTTAACATTCAAACTGTTTTCTTGCTTTTGCTTTATGCATGGCCATAGATTTTTGCTCTGCATTCTACTTTTATTTCCACTCTCAGTGGACTGGTTGCTAAAATAGCTTAATCATGCTTTACTCCATGGTATAGTAGTAATAATAATATAATGGAGCTTAATGATACTCTAGTTGCATGGAGGTGTCATAAACAGATAGCTAAGGGTTAATGTTTCTTTTGCCTGTAAAGGGTTAACAAAGGGAACCAAACACCTGACCAGTGATATCAGGACACCGAATATTGTTCAAAGGCCTCAGGGACAAGGGAAAGTTTTGGATGTGGTTGTTCTGTTTCTCTATCTAGTGCTCTCTCGCTCTGGAGTGATCTCCTCTATCTCAGGCTTTTCTATCTTCTTGTTTTCCAGCGAGAGTATTGTGTTTGAACAAAGTGTAGAGAAAGAACAAGTAGGTGTGGTATTGTTTTGTATTACATGTGTGTAGTTGTGTGGAATAGTTTTAAATTTATTTATTTTTGATAATAGCGTGTTTTATTCATGTTTTCTTTTCGCCCATAACCCTTTGTATTGTCACCCTTGATACAGAGAACCATTTTATTGTCTTTTTCGTTCTTTTTATATAAAGCTTTCTTTTTAAGGACCATGTTGGATTTTTTTGTAGTGGTGTGTGTGCAGGCGGGATTAAGCCTCTGCAGCTCACAGGAATTGGTGGGAGGGAAAAGAAGGAGGGGGGAAGGTGAATTGTCCTCTCTGTTTTGTAATTCAAGGAGTTTAAGTACAGTAATCTTCCAGGGTAACCCAGGGAGGGGAAGCCTGGGAGGATGTAAAGAGGGAGAAGGGAAGTGGGTTATTTCCCTTTGTTGTGAGAGTCAGGGCATCTGAGTCTTGGGGTCCCCCAGGGAAGGTTTTGGGGAGACCAGAGTGAGGCAGGCACTCTGGTGGCAGCAATATCAGATCTAAGCTGGTAATTAAGCTTGGAGGTTTCATGCTAGCATCTTATTTTCTGAACTCTAAGGTTCAGATCTGAGTAGGAAAGTTGTGACAGGAGGGGATCCCTTTGGTTGATGTTTGTGGCATTAATATACATAACAATATAATGTGTTGTTACTTTTTTGTATACCACAATATAAAATAGAAGTCAAAAGACTGTACTTTATAAGGCTATTGAGTAGAGTGGAACACAGAAGATAAGGTTTGTATTCATTTCTGATGCTTTGGGATCAATTTTGATTCTGAATACAAATAAATAGAAATATTGGACTTGAATCTCCTGACTAACTCTAATTTTTCATTGGTGTATTCCATTGACTTTACCGCTATGAGTGACAAGATACACAGCTCCACAGCTTCTGTGGACCAGGTTTTCAAAAGTTTTTCACACTCACCATCAAGGCCAGATTTTCAGAAGCTAGGTCCCAGTTAGGCACTAAAATAAGTGGACAGATTTTACAAAGACCTGAGTGTGGAATAGCTGAATTCTTTAGAAAATATGACCACAACAGAAGCTTCTGAGTGGCAAGATCTTTTGAAAATCTAGCTTTTTAGATGTCTAAATAGGATCTGAACTCTTTTGAAAATTTGGTTCGATCTGTGTAGAGAATGTTGTTTTCTTTGGAAAGTAAATGGCTTTCTGTTATATTTTTTTAAATGTTTTGGACTCTACTAGACGACATTTGTAGCCTGAGAAGCCCCGGGCAGGCAGGAACCCTGAGCTACCTGTCTCTCCTGTGCCTCCTTCCCTCCTGCCCCCAGCCACTAGAGGAGCCCCGGGCCGGAGCAGGACTAGCTCCAGGCCGGAGCATCCCCAGCCCAGGGCCAGCTGGGCCCAAGCCAGCCCTAGCCCAGTGTTCCACGGCAGCAGCTCCAGCTAGGGAAGACAGAGCCTTTCCTGGCCTATTATAGACACCACCCATGGAAGTCAATAACCCTACCCCACCCATCCTGCAATCACAACATTCCTCTTTTTTTTAAAAAAAAAAAAGAAGAAAAGAAAAGGGAAAAAGCTGCCAGTAGATCTCCTTCCCACCCACCCAAATGCTCTACAAAGGTTCCACATACATGGTTTTTCAGAGGACTCTCCCCTAGACTCTCAGGATTTGGGAGTCTGTTGAAGACATACAGGATTTTTGAAGGCATTTCCAGAAAATAATTGGGACTCCCTTCAACCCCCTGGAATTTTAAGTTATCTTGATGTGAACAGAATAGTCTGGCTCCCAACAGTGCTCTGAAGAGGAAGAATAGTCTTGGAGTTAAGGCATTAGCATGGGTCTTGGAAAATATTTGTTAACTTCCTGATGCTGCCACAGACTTCCTCTGTGACCTGAGGGAAATCACTTAATTTCTCTGTGCCTCGGTTTCCCACCTGAAAAATGAGGATAGCAATACTTTCTTATCCACTCTTTTTCTGTCTTGACTCATTAGATTATAAACTGTTCATAGGACAGCCTGTTTCTCAGTATATGCTTCTGCAGTGTCTAGCACAAGGCAACCCCAATCTCAGTTAGGTGCTTGTAGGCACTACCATAATACAGACAATAATCATGCATCAGGGTCTCCTTATCCTCCAAAGCTTCCCCGAGAGATGCTCTGCAGTTATAGCAGTGCCACTGTAGCATTTCAAGTGTAGACAAATAAGATAAAATACTAGACAAAATACTAAGGGAGCTCAGAAGAATTATTTCCTGGATCGATCTTGCTTTACACCTGTAAGTAACTTTACACATATGAGGAACCCCTTTGATTTTTAATAAGACTATTCAAGTGAGTAAAATTGCTTGTGTAACTGTTTGCAGGATTGGACCCCGAAGCAAGACTGATTTGGCCTTTTCACATTTTCTATCATTGAATAATTGAAATACTAATGTAAAAAGACTGTACATAAATTTACTCATATGAGCTCCATTTAAAATCAAAATGGTTACTCATGTAACTAAAGTTACTTACATAAGTAAGTCTTTGCAGGAATGGGCCTTTCGTTTGGTGAGTATATAAATATATTCAGCTAATGTTATAGAAAAAGTTAGTTTAAGCATTAAAGAATACGTGAATCAATGTAGTTATGCTGACCTGAAGCATTTACCTAAAAGTATGTTAACATCAACCAGTGTTGTGTGATCATCTAATGAAAAGTGTGGTCATAAGAGGGACAGAGTTGTGTTTGTGTGACCTTAATTCCAAATTCCCTGATTTGTCTGAAAAAAAAAAATCCACCTGGGAAACTTATTCACATGAGGAGTCCTGATTCCAGTAAGCAAGCCCATTGTAGTAAAAAAAAATACTCATCTGAATAAGTGTCCAGGATTGGGTTCACCAAGTATAATTTTTTTCCTTTGATTTTTTTGTAATGACACACACACTATAAAAGGAAAAAACGTATTTGGTTAGTTGCTCATTTTAAAAAAACAACACCGATGCTTGTTTGACTGTCCAAACTAATGAAAAAAGCTGAATATTGTTTCTTTGAACTTTACAAAAAACATTCACCTCTGGGATAAACCATGCATGGGAAACTTCATTGCCAAAGGTAATTGCTTCAGAAATGTATAAGCCACTGAAAATAAGGGCTTAGAATATAAGTGCCATTTCGACCATAACTAGAACAAAAACAGTTAATTATGCACTCTGTAGTAATTAATAAAATCACCAAACCTGATGTGTATTGTGTAGAATACATACAGCGAGTGTCCCCATCGTGGGAATTCCTTAGTACCATTGAGTTCAATGCAACACATCCATGAGTAAGGATCACTCATGAATAAAGGTTTGCAGGTCATAGGTACTGAATGAAGGATTATCCTTCCTTGTGAGGAGTCTGTTCCAGTAAGATACTGATCCAAGGAGCTCTATATCCAACTGCAGTATAGCGACTTATCAGCCAAAGGAGAAACTTTTTTTTTCTGTTATCTGTATAGTATGATATTCAAAAGATGCAGGTATAGCTCAAAAGATACTCAATAGATACAGGTATACAGGAGATCACTCATCCAAATGTTACCAGAAGCCAACCTGTCTAGCTTTCAAACCTAGATAAGATCAACCATATTAAAACCAGAACAGACTTGCTTGTTCAAGCACTACTCTCAACTTTCTGTGACTCTCAGATATTGTGGTGATAAGTGCCTTACAAAACCCTAGGACAAAAAGATAGATAATCTCTTTTGGTTCATGATGCAATTGTATCTGTTTTATCATTATTTGATTTTGCTTTACAGTTAATATAACACCTTGTAAATCACTGTTCAGGTGACGATGAAAAGTGAAGAAGGTTATTCTTATGAAAAAAGATTGAGCTGCGCTCAATCTAACTAACAATGTCCAAGCTCTTAGTGGATGTGGAGACTGGTGCATCATACCCAGAAAGATTTTCAGATCTGAAAAAATTCCAGGTTCAAATTAGCCGTCATGCCTTTTTTGATTTTTCAGTCATTTAAAATTACTGGCACCTGTGAGAATGATCATGCAATCAAATTCACATCTGTGAACATTTAGAACATCGCAGTTTGATGTCTTTCTAAAATTAGTGGAAATGAAAACACTGTAAATGTTCAGCATGCTGTTTTCAAATACCTAAGACACTTCGTTGCTTCTGACATGTCAACGGCATTAGTACAAGTGTAACCCTTCTGCCAGGTGAAGCTGGCAGCAGCCAGGGCTGGGTTCAATATCTAGGGGTACCTTTTCAACAACACAACACAGAACCGTCTCAAGCCCCCACCTAGTAACCTGGGAAAATTACACACCACCCCTGGGCACCTCTGAGAGGTGTTGGAGGGTGGTGGAGGGGGTACCTGAGGCCTCACTCTTGAGGTGGGGGGCAGTGTCGCTCCATGCCATGAAAGCTCAGGGCACGGCACCAGCCCATCCATCAATGCCTGCAGGCCCCTCCCCAGGGCTGGGAGCCAGGGCCTGAGTGGGAAGGAACCAATCAGCTGGGGATGGACCAATTCGGGGTGCAGGGACATCTCTTTCTGAGTTGCAATGTCTGCTCTGCAAAAATCCTGGACATTGCCTTTTATTTATAAAATCTGCCTGGACAGAAAATGGAGCATGAAAAAAGAGGAAATATCTGGGAAAATCTGGGCATACGGTAACCCTAATTATTATTATATTTTAAAAACCTTTTAAAGAGTTATTTGATCATGTGTTGAGGTGGGAGAAGAAGAGGAGAAGAATTTTTGAGAATTTTCTCAGAATTAACTTCTGGGATTAGGCCAAGAATGATAAATTTTAATCTAAAAGGTCACTTTAGAAGAAAAAAAACACACAAACAAAACCAAAATACCATAATGATTGAAAACAGGGGTTTAGGACCAAAACTTATGTGACTTCAGAGGGAGCTCTCTGCAGAGATCAGTGGCTAGGATCTGGTTTCATGTACCATATGGTGGGTAATAACAGGAGAGAACTCCATGTTTTTAAAAATAAACTGACTCTTTATTAAGAAAACAATTTGTATAGGTGCTGCAAGTGCAGCATTTTAGCCATGTGCACGCAGACTGAATTTGTGGTGCCTTCTCCAGACTTTTTCCTCCTACAACCCATGCTCCTCCCTCCAAGCTCCATGCAGGTTGCAACAGTCTCCAGCTTAAACATAGTGTCATGGTAGCAACACTATAACATCATCAACTGCAACGTCAAGAACTGCAACTCTCTCTCCATATGCATCTCAGTGGATTAGGATGACCAGATGTCCTGATTTTATAGGGACAGTCCAGATATTTGGGGCTTTGTGTTATACAGGTGCCTATTACTTCCCACTCCCATCCTGATTTTTCAGAACATGGATGTGACATGACACCGATGGATTATAACGTTTAGCCATTTGCAACTTTGGGCTAGAGGGCAAAGCTGTTCCAGTGATAATGAAAGAAGGAACTTTGAGAATGGTAGGGGAAGACTCATCACTTCTGGTAAAAGACAGAGCTAGTATATGAGATTGGATAGAGGAATGAAAGAAACCTTTGTAGGAGCTGAGGTTGAGAGAAGCATCACTGAGGAAGAAGAAGGAAATGCACTGCCTAAGGGCTCAGACAAATACATTCATAAAATGCAAAGCTGGAGAACAGAATCCGCAACCTGTTTATGTGATTCATGGTGGGAACAATGGATGCAGCTAATATAAAGTTTATGGGCCAGTAGGTCCTAACTCTGTGGGCCCACTAGATGTGCCCTGGCCAGCCGACAATCCCCCAATCTGTATTCTCACACGGATAGCCAGTGTGAAGTTTGCCTCTGTTCTGCCCAAATAGGTTCTTCACTGTCTAGACTCCCTCATGTCACAGAAACATGGCATTTCCCTGGTGTGTTGGACCAGAGTATGGGGAAGCAGGTGGAGTGTGACCTTACTGACAGCAGAGGAGAGTGAAATTGATTCTTTTGCCCTGTTCTATACAGAGGAGCTGTAGTCTGGGAAGAAATTAGTTTTCTACTGTTTCAAAATGGATATCCTGCATGGCCTTCCATGCCCTTTGGCAATCAGTGGCCTTAGTTAAAACCTCAGTTGTGTTTGTGCCAATCCCCTCTTCTGTATCAGTTTATGCTAAGTATGCAGTAGCATCTACCTGTGCCTCATTGTTAATGCTCAAAAGAGGTGGGATGGGTTTGTTAATGAAAGTAAGTAGGTTAGATTCCTTCACTTCCGCCAGAAGCACTAGTTACCTCAAATTTTTGTCACTTGCTTGATTTTCAAATTTCTCTAGTCTCCGCTCCTCATTCTCGCAGAATTCAGTTACACACACACAGAGAAGAAACTTAAGGCCTGAATTTTCAGAAGTGACTGGTGATTTTGGATGCCTCCAGTTTTGGTGACACCTCAAAGGGGCCTGATTTGATCTGAGGCCTAAGACACCTCAAAGGGGGCAGGTACTCAACACAGTTTGAAAATCAGGCCTCTACAGCCTGTCTCTAGTTCGATACCAAAATTGAGACAATCAAAATCACTAGTCACTTTTGAAAATTTACTTTTCTTACAGCACTTTTTCTGTTACATAGTCTCTTCAGGTCCCCACATGCTGCCTTCTGTCCTTTCCATCTGCTAATCTAGACGACACAACAAGATGGTGATAGCTCAGCTGTGCTCTCCACAGAGTTGATGATGATATGCTTTGTGTCGGTTTTGGTCCAAATGAAGACAGAGATGTTTTATGGTACGCTGCCCGGGGAGTGAGGCTAAAGCTGAGGCCTGTTCCCAAACTTGTGATCTAAACAAGTCTGCATTTTCCTTGATGTCATTTCCTTTGAGGGACACTCAAATAGTTTGCTCAGTGTCCACTGACAATAAGGTTCAAAAATATTAGTTTTAAAGTACATAGAGGCTCTGAGAAGCCGAAATCTTATGGTTTTTCAGGAGAATTGGTACACACAATTGCTCCTTATCACACACTAGACTCCACTCCCTCTAAATGTTAACCTTTGAGAGTGTGTGCATGAGAGAGAGAGAGAGAGAGAGTATAAAATATATCTGGACTTTGTGGTTTCTTTCATGATAGCTTACTGTTCATTTAAGGCAGGTTAGTGTCTAAATGCTTAAGATGAAAGATATTTATTGTACTTAATTAAAATGTTTCCTAAAGAAGCGTAATTTGAGCTGAGAATACACTTAAATGTTAGGTTAACGTAGCTGTGGTGCTCCAGGATGTGAAAAATTCACACCCCTGAGTGCTGTAGCAATGCGGACCTAATCCTTGGTGTAGAAACAGCTAGACTGATGGAAGAATGTTTCCGTCAACCTAGCTACCTTTGCTTGGGGAGGAGTAGTTTCTATGGTGATGGAACGCCTTCCCCCCCTTTCGCTGTTGAAAGCATCTACACTATGTAACTACAAAGGCAGAGCTATGGCACTGTTGTTATGGTGCTGTCACACCATAGCGTAGACCTGGCCTTCATATCTTGTCAGAGGAAGAGAAGGTTTTGTAAGAGAGGATGGAAAGACATTGAGAGGCAGCAAGGAGAACATTTTCCAAATACTGGGCAACACTTTAGCCAGATGATTCTCACTCACTGAAGCTTCATATAGCTAAATCCTGACAAATGTACCCCTAAGTGATGACAATTGATGGGTAAAAGGTTTTCAAGGTTATTTATTTGGAGTTATAACAATTACAATGGCACCACACTTTCTCTATTAGAAAGCTGTATTTTTGTCTTTGATTTCAGTAATAACTACTCTCATGGGCTTTGTATTTGTCCTCACTGCCATGCTGTCCTCACATGCCATGCTGACTTTTATACCTATTCTTTCACTTAATTTCAGAATTGTTATCACACATTTCACACAGTGTGTTGCTAGGGAATCGTGCACAAGAATCACATGCACTTTAGGCACGAGGTGGCTGAAATCCCATGAGACTTCAGCTTTCTGTCTCTGATGGCATTGTGAGACACACTCACTATGTCATGTATCTTATTGCTTAATTATTTTCACTACAAATTCCATCAGCTTGAAGTAAACAAACATTTATTTCTGCACCTTGGGCATCATCAGATATTTGCAGTGTCTGGAATGTCTGTTTGCAGCCAGTAGTGACAAATATTATGGTGATGGGTGCCCTGGCTGTATCTTAGCTAGAAGGAGGAAAAAATTGCTGTCTGAGTGACAGCTCACCCTTATACCTATGTTTACTAGAGCTATTATAAAAGGATAATAGCTGATAAGTAGGTCACTTTCAGAGAGGACATTCCCTTTTACCAGTTAAGACATGACTGGTTACAACACATTTGTGACTACTACTTGTTTTCTACAGACGATATAACTCAGGGGTAGGCAACCTATGGCACGTGTGCCGAAGGTGGCATGTGAGCTGATTTTCAATGGCACTCACACTGCCCGGGTCCTGGCCACCCATCTGAGGGGCTGTGCATTTTAATTTAATTTTAAATGATGCTTCTTTAACATTTAAAAAACCTTTTTACTTTACATACAACAATAGTTTAGTTATATATCATAGACTTATGGAAAGAGACCTTCTAAAAACATTAAAATTTTTTACTGACACGCAAAACCTTAAATTAGAGTGAATAAATGAAGACTTGGCACAGCACTTCTGAAAGGTTGTTGACCCCTGATATAACTTGTGTTACACAAAAATAAAGGTTTGGCATGGTATGGTTGAAATATTTCACTATGAAATACATAGGAGCTTGATTCTGGCATGATGCTGAAGTCATGTTGCTTGAGGCAGTGGGAAGGCACTCTGCCTGAGCAGGAGCTCCAGGCATTGTGCCTAAAGCATGTATAGTTGTGCCCAGAAGTGCTGTGGAGTGTGGGCACTACACCTCTTGAAATGCATGCAGTGCCTGCTGCCTTCTGTGCACCAACAGCTTTGCTATCTGCCCACTTTTGAGAGGCTAGTGCTGGCTGTGATATTAGCCCTGCATTATATTCTCATTCTCTAAGTGCAAGGACTCCCATTGGGTTACGTTGCTAGGCTTCAGTTCAGGAACGTGTCCCTTTGCAGGACACATGTGTAAGCATATACTTGACTTTAAGACATTCTTAAATCTTATTGATGTCTGGTGCTTAAAGTTAAGTATGTGTTTGAGTGTTTTCCTGAACTGAGGCTTTAAACCGGTGCCACAAGGGGTGGGATGCCATGACAAAGTCAATATTGGGACATTGTGTCCACTTATTTTTTAATGAGACTCCTTATATTGTATTCTAGCTTAAGTTCTAAACCACAGCTGTCTTATACCTTTTACATAGGCTATAAATACCACAGTGATATATACCTTACTTGTACCTGAGATAGATACGCTGTGCATAACATATACTAAAAGAACCTAATATTACCATTGATGGGACCTTTTGGAATTCAAACACAATTAGATGGCTGATACCTCTAAATTAATTCCAATTAGAGTCCGTCTACACTGCACATGCCTTTTGGTAGCTTGTAGAGTACATACCCCTGCGGTGTCGATATAAATAACAGAACACGCTCTCTATTCGCCAAGCCGTGCCTGCCTGTCTACACTGCTATTTTGAACAGTGTAGTATCCTGCTGCCTTCCCACTGTGGGAGCCTTTCCTTCTAAGGAAAAGACTTGCCAAGTGGGGAAAGGCTCTAGCATGGGGGAGGCAGCAGGGAAAGGCTGACAGCTCCTTGCTGCTGGAGCCTTTCCCCGCTGAAGGGAAAGACTCTGGCAGCTCTCCACTGCTGGAGCCCTTTCCGCCTCTAGGGAAAGACTCCTGCTGCTCTCTGCTTCTGGAAGGACTCTTGCAGTGGGGAAGAGGCTTCTGCAAGAGCCTTTCACTAATATTTGGAGGTGTGGGCACAGCCAACTTTTCTCTGCAGCATGTACCTACACGTACACTAAACGCCAATGCCAGTGGTGTGTGGTGTAGATGTAGCCTGAGTTATTCTTCTCACGTAAAATTCACCCATGTACACAAAGCATATGCAAGACCCTCTGCATCACTTAAATCCTGCGGTGGTAGGGTAGAGCACCCATGCAGAACTCTGCATGCTGGGGGCTCTTAGGGAATGAACTCTCTTATCTTCTCTTGTGTAGATCCTTTGATGCAGGGCACAGAATGGCAGCAGCTGCTATTCCAGAGTGTGAGCTGGAGTAGCCAGGAACAGAGGGACTGCACTGTATGTTCTGTGGCCTGCTCTAGACTGGGAGAGAAGGGGTAAATTCCATCCTCTTCACTCCTGCTCAGTTCCCCACACAGTGTTTCTATTTCACCTTTTGTTGTTTTCATTAGATAACCCACAGGTCCATCAGTGCATGTGCTGAAAAGAGAAACTGTATAGTGCTTATCATCATTTTCTGAATGCTTCAGATATAATAAAAATGGCAGCACAGGTGTCTCTTCAGTCACTGTTCTACTGTGATCCTGACAGTTGTGGTTGGGAGATTCCTGCTTTCTTACTCAATGCTGCTGAGCAGTGGTAGTTGGACCAAGCTTCAAAAAGATGAAAAGATGCCACATTTTTTTTATTTAAGACTTTCTGACCTTTGTTGGTTTGTCGTGCCATCTACATCCCACAGCGCTCTTTATTTAACCTAGTTCAGGCTGTAGAATCAAATAAATAAAAGTCCGACATTGTTTATTTTTGCCACAAATGATGGACCTTTTACAGTTCACACTGAAATCAATTTGTTTTTTCCATTGATTTCAATGAGGCTGTGATCAGGCCTCATATATTTTAATTTAGTACATCATTAGCTACTTTTATTATATAGATTTGTGTGCTAGTGACATCAGAAATGTACCAATTCTCAAAATATTATTTTAAAACTTAATTCTTTCCAGTAATCACCCATCAGTACAGTAAAATCTCTGGGTCAGAGTGTGGCTGGTCCAAGGGCAGGGAGGGTGCTTTCCATCTGCCATCCCTTTAGCATCTGTGCAAGACACAATCACAGCCATCGGGCATGATTGCAGCTCAAGTAGATCTATTTGAGCTAACTTTAATCTCAGTAGCTTGGGTACCAGATTAGTGAAGCTATCGCAGCGCATGCCTCGGTATGGGCTGGTGGGCTTACACAGCCCACGCTGAAACATATATATGTTTTTATATGTGTAGAGGCTGGTAAGGGCAATGTGCTGGGAGAGAAGCTGAGCCCTGTTTAGGGGGCAGGGCTTCCCTGATTAGGGGTCCTGTAAAGGTAGCCAGCCAGTCAGGCAATGGCACAGACAGCTGCAGTGGCACAGGAGCCAGCAAACAGAGCTGTAAACAGGGGAGTTTGAGCAGGAGTTTGCAAGAGGAGTTTCGGGGAAGACTAAGAGAGGCAGGCAGAGGAACAGACAGGCTAGTGAAGGGAGTGTGTAGTGTTCTGGCAGTGTTTTGGTGCTCATTGGGCATTTGGTTTGCTGTGGGTGGTGGTGTTTTGGTTTGGTTTGTGTTTCCTGGACTGACAGGATTTAGGTGAGAAGGCTATGACAGATACAGAGGCAGCAGTGGTAGTGACCCAAGCAGTGGAAGAGACAGTGAACATGACTGGATGTGGAAGCTGTGGCATGTACATGATCCTGGAGGGGGTACCTGAAAAGAGTTTCGTCTGCATGAAGTGCCACCTGATAGAGCTGATAGAAGAAAAGATCCGAGGAATAGAGATGCAGGTGGAAACTCTGGTTGAGTTTAGAAGGGGGTTCGAGCAGATGATGGAGCAAAGACATGATGAGGCTGAAGGGGAAAGCTCAGACTTTGTAGATGGAAGCAGGACAAAAGAACTCTGAGGAGAGACTGCTGAGTGAGGAAAGTGGAGAGTGGAGGCATGTGACTAAGAGAACCAGGCAGAGGAAAAAGACAGGCTAGTGAAGGAGAAACAGAGCTCAGGAATAGGTTTGTGGAGTTGGAAAATGAAGAAAGGGCACAGTAGGTGGTCACTGAAGATGGGAGGGCAAGGAAGAAGAGAAGAGCAACTAGTCCTATAGGAAGAGTGAAAGAGTCAATGGAGATAACAACAACAAATATGAGCCGCAGAAGGATACGGGATGGGTTGCAGAGGATTGCAAGGGACAATAAGAATCGAGAGGACTTGCAGCCAGAGGGAGCAGGGGATATACCCGAGAATTGCACCATCACCAGGAAAAGGCAGGTCTACATGATTGGGGACTCCTTACTGAGAAGAATAGACAGGCCTGTAACCAGAGTTGATCCAGAGAACAGAAAGGTGTGCTGTCTGCGGGGTGCTAAGATACAGTATGTGGACCTGAGGCTGAAGAGGATCCTAACAGGAGCAGGAAAGAATCCACTGATTGTCTTTCATGTAGGAACAAATGATACAGGTAGATTCTCACTGGAACGTATCAAGGGAGACTGTGCAAGGCTGGGGAAGACGCTTAAGGAAATAGAGGCTCAGGTGATCTTCAGTGGGATTCTACCTGTTCCTAGATAAGGGCAACACAGGTCTGACAAGATTATGACCATCAACAGATGGCTCAGGCAGTGGTCCTATAAGGAGGGCTTTGGGATGTATGGCCACTGGGAGGCATTCTTGGAGAGAGGTCTGTTCTCTCGGGGTGGACTTCACCTGAGTAGGGAGGGAAATAGCTTTAAACTAGGAATTGAGGGGAGATGGTTGGGAGATGTCCAGGTAATCTCCATGCCGGATTTTAACATTGAGAGGGAAGAAAATGAAGTAAGAAAGGATACAGCCGTGGGTAGGAGAATGGACGTAAGGAGGAAGGGTAGTGTAGATACTAGTCTAATAGGTGATAAAAATAAGGTGATACTGGCAGGTAGTTTTAGAATGTCTGCTGCCTAATTGGGTAAAGAATGTGAGCGAAGCCAAACAGCAAAAATTAAGGTTTAGT
Organism: Chelonoidis abingdonii; assembly: GCF_003597395.2. NCBI lineage: Eukaryota > Metazoa > Chordata > Testudines > Testudinidae > Chelonoidis > Chelonoidis abingdonii. The sequence goes on from NC_133774.1 coordinate 28,284,751, forward strand.
ACACCAATGCGAAGAGCCTAGGTAACAAAAATGGAGGAACTAGAGTTAGCCCCACCCCCCCACCCCTGGTGCACGGAAGTGTAAACCCAGATATATAGGGATAACAGAAACATGGTGTGGAATAGTAGTCATGGATACTGGAGTTACAGGTATTCGAAGGGTATGTTGCTGTTTAGGAAAGACAGAAATAAAGGCAAGGTGGTAAGGTAGCATTGTATATCAATGATGAGGTAGACTGTAAAAAATAAGAATTGATTGGAATGGATAAGACACAAGTCTGTCTGTGGCAAAAATCACATTGGGAAGAAAGCTACTAGAGGCCTCCCCTGAGCACAATAGTGCTTGATGGGTGTGCTGTCAGACCACCGGGATGCTGACCTTGGATATGGGATCAGAGACCTCTTTAATGTTTAAATGAATAAATACTAAGGGCACATGTAGAGTTGGAGACCTTGGCAAAGGGAATTAAAAGTGCCAATATTAATAGGGCAAGGTTTTCCTGGCCATATAAATAAGAAAGAACAAAGAAAGAAGTCGGACCGCCCTAAACAACTGAGGATGCCGGAGTGGAGGTTAAGGATAATCTAGGCATGGCCCAATATCTAAACAAATACTTTGCCTCAGTCTTTATTGAGGCTAATGCGGAGCTTAGGGATAATGGTAGGATGACAAATGGGAATGAGGATATGGAGGTAGATATTACCACATCCGAGGTAGAAGCCAAACTCGAACAGCTTAATGGGACTAAATCGGGGGGCCCAGATAATATTCATCCAAGAATATTAAAGGAACTGGCACATGAAATTGCAAGCCCATTAGCAAGTATTTATAATGAATCTGTAAACTCAGGAGTTGTACTATATGACTGGAGAATTGCTAACATAGCTCCTATTTTTAAGAAAGGGAAAAAGGTGATTGGGTAACTACAGGCCTGTTAGTTTTGACATCTGTAGTATGCAAGGTCTTGGGAAATTTTTTGAAGGCAAAAGTAATAAAAGACATTGAGGTCAATGGTAATTGGGACAAAATACAACAAGGTTTTACAAAAGGTAGATAGTGCCAAACAAACAAAGGAAACACAGTGAATCTAATTTACCTCGATTTCAGTAAGTCATTTGATATGGTTCCACATGAGGAATTATTAGCTAAATTGGAAAAGATGGGGATCAATATGAAAACTGAAAGATAGATAAGGAACTAGTTAAAGGGGAGACTACAACGGGTCATAGCGAAAGGTGAAGTGTCAGGCTGGAGGGAGGTTACTAGTGGAGTTCCTCGGGGATCAGTTTTACGACCAATCTTATTTAATCTTTTTATTACTGACCTTGGCACAAAAAGTGGGAGTGCGCTAATAAAGTTTGCAAATGACACAGAGCTGGGAGGTGTTGTCAATACAGGGAGGGACCGGGATATCATACAGGAAGATCTGGATGACCTTGTAAACTGGCGTAATAGTAATAGGGTGAAATTTAATAGTGAAAAGTGCAAGGTCGTACATTTAGGGATTAATAATAAGAATTTTTGTTATAAGCTGGGGACGCATCAGTTGGAAGTAACAGAGGAGGAGAAGGACCTTGGAATATTGGTTGATCACAGGATGACTATGAGTAGCCAATGTGATATGGCTGTGAAAAAAGCTAATGTGGTCTTGGGATGCATCTAGCAAAGTATCTCCTGTAGAGATAAGGATGTGTTAGTACGGTTATACAAGGCACTGGTGAGACCTCATCTGGAATACTGTGTGCAGTTCTGGTCTCCCATGTTTAAGAGGGATGAGTTCAAACTGGAACAGGTACAGAGAAGGGCTACTATGATGATCCGAGGAATGGAAAAACTGTCTTATGAAAGGAGACTCAAAGAGCTTGGCTTTTTAGCCTAACCAAAAGAAGGCTGAGGGGAGATATGATTGCTCTCTATAAATATATCAGAGGGATAAATACCAGGGAGTGAGAGGAATTATTTAAGCTCAGTACCAGTGTGGACACAAGAACAAACGGATATAAACTGGCCATCAGGAAGTCTAGACTTGAAATTAGATGAAGGTTTCTAACCATCAGAGGAGTGAAGTTCTGGAACAGTCTTCTCAGGGGAGCAAAAGACATATCTGGCTTCAGGACTAAGCTTGATAAGTTTATGGTGGGGATGGTATGATGGGATAGCCTAATTTTGGCAATTAATTGATCTTTGACTATTAGCGGTAAATATGCCCAATGGCCTGTGATGGGATGTTAGATGGGGTGGGATCGGAGTTACTGCAGAGAATTCTTTTCTGGGGCCTGTATTGAGTTTCTTAATGCAAGATGATTGTTTTATATTTTCTTTCTTTTTTCTATAAAGTTTTCTTTTTTAAACCTTGTGAAAGTTCTTTTCCTAGGGAGGCAAAGGGAAAAGCCAGGCTGTGGGCTATTTTCCTATTTGGGTCCAGGGAAAGAGCAGACTACGGGGAAAGAGACGAAGAATTCTCTCTGTTCTCTGGTGGTTACAGTTTTTCCCTCGTTCCTGGAGAGCAAGGGGGGGTGGCAGAGCCCAGCTGTGGGTATTTTGCATCTCCATTGTCCTGAGGAAAGCAGAAAAGCTGGTTTCTTGGGTCACACAGGTTAGCCGCGAGGCAAGCCTGAGAAGGAAGGGGAAGGGGTTATTTCCCCTGCTTTTAGCATCCAAGGGATTGGGAATCTGGGTGTCCCACCAAGGGAGGGTTGGGGACACCAGAGAGAGGAAAGGGGGGATCAGGCCCCATAGATTAATTCCTGATCTGGTGGCAGCGAGAATATCCAAGCTGGTAGTGAGCTTGGGGGAGTTTCAGGTAAGCCCCCAAACTTTGGACGCAAAAGCCCAGATTTGGGACAGGACCAGACTGGTGGACACTAAAGTCCAGGTCTGGGACTGGACGGCTAGATTACCACACAGATGTCCTGGGGGTTTTTCACCTTCCTCTGCAGCATGGGGCACGGGTGACTTGCTCGAGGGTTCTCTGCACCTTGAAGTCTTTAAACCACAATTTGAGGACTTCAGTAGCTCCAGACAGGTTAGGATTTGATACAGGAGTGGGTGGATGAGATTCTGTGGCCTGCGTTGTGCAGGAGGTCAGACTAGATGATCATAATGGTCCCTTCTGACCTTAAAGTCTGTGATTCTATGGTTCTATGTATGGCAGCGGCTTTACTGGTCTTGGACCCAAGTTAGCGAGATAACTTTAATCTCCAGTACGTCTACTTAAGCTGCAGTCAGAGGGTAGAAGTAGCCGTAGTACCCACACACTGGAAGTGCAAAGGGGTGAATTCACATTGTCACAAGGGACTTCCTGAAGGAGAGGAAGCCTGGAGTTGTTCCATTTTTTCCCCAGGTTACTTAGTACATCAGAAGCATATGGTGGACAAGAACACAGGTGCTTTACAAAAACACTTCCGCTGGCTCTAACTAGTGTTAAAGCTGGTGGGAATCACAAGGTAAAAAAGGCTTCTGTGGTCGCAGTTGTTTTGTATCACCATTTTAATGTGACTTGCTTTGCAGAAGCAAGGCGGTAAAATTATCTCTGGCTGAGGGAGCCATGTCTGTGCTGCAGCTCCCATTGGTCATGGTGGGAATGGTTTTCGGTAATTTTTCCCAGCGTTGTAGTTACTTTGTGTCACGGAGTTCCCAGGTGATGCTCTGGAACTGCTCCCTACAACGCCCGTCAGGACTCTGGTGAAGTCTCCTCTCTGTGAGCAGACTGTCTCCAGGGCAAGAAGCTCACACTGCTTCCACCTTCCTGGTCTGACCTTGGAGCATTCAGCATCCTCTGCCCCTCCATGTCCTTCCCACAGCGAGTCCGCCCTGATGGCATCCTGGGGAAGGCAGAGAGTCCTGCATCCCTATTTCGCAGTCAGATGTGACTCTTAACCAGCCAGCAAAACAGAGGTTTATTAGATGACAGGAACATGGTCTAAAACAGAGCTTGTAGATACAGAGAACGGGACCCCTCGGACAGTTCCATCCTGGGTGGAGGGGGGGAGAGTGCGAGCCAGATGCGAGCCACACCTATGTCTGCACTCACTCCTCGTTCCCAGCCAACTCCAAACTGAAACCCCCTCCAGCCCCTCCTTTCTGGCCTTTGTCTCTTTTCTGGGCCAGGAGGTCACCTGATCTCTTTGTTCACCTTTAGCCATCCCCTTGCAGAGGGGAAGGGCTCCGGTCATTTGTTGCCAGGAGACGGAGTGTCGGCCATTTATGCACACTGGAGACTTAAGAAATGCGTAGGGGAAACTGAGGAACCCACAGAGTATTCAGAGGAAACATTAAGAAAAGGTGTAACCGTGCTCCTCATAAATCAATAAACTTTTTCTTGGGACCAAGATTAGTGCCTCCGCTTTGTGTTTCAGAAAAGCATTTTGAAGTGCACCAAACTTTCTGTACCTGCCTTGGGTTGCAAAACACACTTCCAGGAGAAAAAAAAATAAAGAGTTCTGCTATATTTGTACAGAACAATTTTTATTTTTTTTTGTAGCATGTAAAATACAGTCTTAGTAGCTCTTGTCTTACTTATAATAACTGCTATCTGCTGGGCTCTGTGTGTCCTGTGGTTTTATTCAAATCTTGCTTCATAGGTTATTTTGAGGTGAATTGATGAATCATTAATCTGACCGATCTATAGAGCACATGGAGATATGGGATCTGTTTCTTGTTTCCTGGCTGACACTCTATCATCTGATCTAATTCTCAAGCATCTTGAGTCATCTATCATTTTGAAGATTGTTTAACATAGATTTTAGATAAAACACCTTGCTTTATGACCTGTTTATCCCAAAGCCATAGCTAGTTCCCTTACAGTATTTTTCATATGGAAGCAGTGGCAGATTAGCCACAGGGCCAATGGGGCCCCTGGCCAGGGGCCCCAGCCAATTGGGGAGCCCCCCCCCAAAATGGGCGCCCCCCACGGACCAACCTGCTCCACTCATCTGCCTGGTGCTCCTGCCAGGGAGCGGGGGAATCCCTCATGTCCCGACCCTGCTGCAGGCAGGGGGTGGGAGCCCCCACTTACTCTGATCCAAGGCCCCACAAACCCCTAATCCACCTCTGTATGGAAGAGTCCAGTCGTCTTTGGAAAAAACTTGTTCTCATGAACTAAACTTAGAAGTTAGGTGCATGTGGGTCTATTCACATCTCTTTCACTACCTTATAGAGTAGTCAACAAGTGCACTTAGGCTATTTGGGTTCAGAAGCCCCCTTCAGTTTATGTGATCAGTAGTCTTCTGCGCATGCAGATCCAAGCCCAGGGCATATGGAAGGAGGAAGTACGGGACCAGTTGCATTCTTACATGTTTCTCTGAAACCATGGAAGCCATCTCTAAGATGCAGGCTTTGTGGCTGGGACAGCAGGGAGACCTGGGGGAGGGGGTAACAATCTACACAATACCAGATATTCCTACTGCCTCCCTGCAAAACCTGCTTCTGTGGGAGACAGAGCAACACAAGTTAATTTTGAATGAATCACCATTAATTTGTTCAAGTTTTCCTTCGGTGCTGCCCAGCTTGACACCCATATAAGGGCAGAATCAGGAGTCAATGTGTGCAGGGCAGAATGATGGGGAACCCATACAAATTAACACTGACTGAGGGCAAGTCTACACTGAAAACGCTGCAGCTGTGCCACTGCAGCGCTTCAGTGAAGACACTACTATGCTAATGGGAGAGCTTCTCCCATCCTGGTAGTTATAATCCACTCCGCAAGAGGCAGTAACTGTGGTGACAGGAGAAGCCCTCCTGTTGACATAGTTCTGTCTGCAATGGGGGTTAGGTCAGTATAACTGCATTGGTCAAGGGGTGTGGGTTTTTCACACCCTTGTGAGACGTAGTTATAATGAGATACATTTATAGTGTAGACCTGGCCTCAGTCAGCATTAATTTGCCCATTTGTTCTGCAGTTTTGTTCGGGGGAGGGGAGAAGAATGCTTCTGTCAATGTAGCCACATCTACATCCGGGGTATAGGTCAGCATAGTTGCAGTGCTCAGGGATGTGGATTTTTCACATCCCTGAGTGCATTAGCTATGTCAACATAAGTTTTAAGTATAGACCAGTCCTGAGAGTGGTATTTGGCTCTCTCTGTCTTTTTCATCATCTGCAAATTGAAGTTACTAAAGTATAGGGGATCTGGATGAATAATTTGGAGTGGGTCTTTTATTAAACAGTTTTGCCTCTTTGTGTTTTCATTGTGTCTGCAATGGATCGTGACTTTTTTCAAATATAATCCAAATTATTCACCAAATAATTTCTGCAGTCAATTTTATTGATCTGCAGCACATCTGTAATTAAGAATTTAAAATCATCTTTCCAGGGATATTCTTCTGAGTTGCTTCAATTCTTCCCAGCAAGAACATCCATAACAAATAAGCACAAGAGGGGCAAAAATATTAAGTGAATTGGTTTATAAATTCTAAAAAATATTTATGGCATATTTTCCCCTCATTATTTACAAAGCTTTGATGCTTTCGTACCTCACTGGGCTATTGTGATGATTAGTTAAAGTTCGAGAAGCCCTTTCTAAATATAAAGGGCTACCAAAGTAGTAGTATTATTTCCAGTAGGTTTCGTTTTTCTGAGATTCTTGCTGTTTTGTTTCCAAGGGGGGTTGTAAGGTCTTCTTGTTCTTGTATATCACTACTTTAATATGTGTCAAGCTGATGATCCTGAATGCAGGACAGAAGAGGGAGGTGGTAAAATGGACTAGAAGGGTCAAATTTTCTGCTGCACTCAGCTACTGCTAGGCTCAGCAAAAAGTGGGGCTGTTAGGAGCCTCATTACAGCTTCCTGATTCTCCGTTTGGCCCCAGAACCATGGGCTGCTCTAAACTGCACCAGCTGGCTACATTCTCCTAGAGACCATATGCCAGCTGGGGTAGCTAAAGCTTCCACCCATCCCTTTTGGGGACTGCAGGGAGGGAGGCTTAAAAGATGGCTCTAGCAGCTGTATATCATGCTAAGGGTGTACCCAGTGAGGGAATTGCAGGAGGTTTCCACTCCCTATGTGCTGCTTGGGCACATATTGAGTTCCCAGGAGTAAGCAGGCACAAGCCCACCTGCATGTAAAGTCACCTCCCCCAGCCTCAGGGGAGGAGGCATTGAACCCAGGGCTCAAGTAAAGTCAGAGAACAACAAATGATAAATGGGGATGGGACTGAGGGTCACAGGGTCAAAAGCAGGGAGCACACAGGAAGTGGAGTGGGGCTGAGAATCTGGCTCAAGGTTTCCATTTTCTAAATAAAGGCCTTATTGGGTAAACCTTTACTCCTTCCAATGTTTCTATGCACTTCAATGCAATTGTTTTTGTGAGTAAGGACTACCCATGTAAGGAAAGTTTTGCAAGATTGGACCCTAAGTTTTTTACTCTAGTTTTATTTTTTCAGTGCAGTGCTCCCTTACTGTATCCACGAGAGCTTCACAGAGGTGTTTTTGTGCTGCCCTGGGTTTCAAAATTTAGTCTCAAAAGGTTCAGAAGTACAATTCTTACAATGAGACAAAAAACAAATTCACCAGGTGCTTTCTTAAACCTTGTCTATTTGTATTATTATGGCTGTGTCTAGCTTTTATCGAACATTGCTGGTAGCAAATAAAAAAAGAAATGGACAAGACCACAAGGTAAATAGTGAAATTTACTTGATTATCGTAAGTAGCTGTCTTGGCACCCCAAATACCTATTCAATAAAAGAAAAATGTATAAAACCAAAAGCATCCTAGTAGTGGAATAAAGCAGAGTAAATTCTTAAAATACCTAAATGTCAGCAGTACTCTTGTTTTAGCCTCTCTTCTAAAGTATTGTTGCTGATTAATTCTGGTGAGTATTTGTAAGGTGTTAAGTTTTATATTTTGCTTCAAATCAAATAAGTTGGTGGAAATGACAAGTGTAAATCTGATTTAGACTTGTCTCACATCTAAAAATGACCTTTAAAATAACTTGATTTCACACGGTATTTTGTTAGAACTAGTTGAGAAATCAGGTTTTCTCAGCCTTCCCTGTCATTTATGGTAGATAAGGTCACAAAAACATTACATATAATAAAACTGCTTCCATGAAGGAAATAAAAGTTGTCATAGAAAATTCTTTTCACGAGCAAATTTTCATCACTTCTTTGTTATGCTTGTTTATGAAGAGTCTTTACCATGTGTTTTTTGGTTTCAAGAGCATTGATAGTTGTCTGGCTACTTACGGAACTTTTGTTAAAAATCTTGGGCCGGATTCCACACTCCATAGTCAAACTTCCTAATGATTTCAAGGGAAATGTTGTCTGTGAGACTGTGGGTTTGGGGTCCTGAGTTGTAGTGTTCTACGTTAAGGCTTCATAGACAATGGCTAAAATTCCTTCACTTTGGGTAGTAACATTTGCTCTCACTATCTTTTCTCCAGGTAAGTGGAGCTCATTGCACCTGCCTGTGCACATGCACGCACACATACAAACACCCACATCTTTTGTTTTGCTTCCAGAACTTAGACACCAGACCTGTACTTTGATTACAGTTACAAGAGGGGCTCACCCAATGCTTCGTGGTCCTTGCAGTTTGACTCAGGATGATAGAGTTTCTTTTCAGTGCTTATTCAATTTACTGTAGGGGTTGACTTGTGATCCTTATAATTTTACCAGATAAAGTGCCTTTGTTGTTAAAGCTAATAACCTTCCTCAGTTAATTGCAAGCTCTTTTTTGGCAAGACCATCAAAGAAATGTTGTGTACAAAAATTATGAAACGCATTAAAGAATCCTTTAACCCAACTGGTGAAGAGTAATTAAGTATTTCCATAGATTTACTCTGGTTACGGAAAAGGTAACTTCTCACACATGCCCCTTTCTTCACATGGTCTGCAAGGGTTGCATGCATGTACCTAGGGGCATGGGCCCCAGGGAATTTTCCTCACATCTCTGTTTACACCACTGATGCTAAGTAGATTAACAGGTGTGCTGCAGTAGTTGTAAATACATTGAAAAGAAAAGCAAATGTACTTTTATGGGTTGATAGATAGACCCAAATTAATCCTGGGTCAGATTCTGCTCCACTTGTCACGCTGAGTAGCACCACATGGACAGCATGTGGAGTAAGGAGCTACTCAACATCAGTGAGAGTGGTAGAATCTTGCCCTTTAATGATTGGGTCTGTCTGATTTCTGAAGGTTTTTAAAGAATAGGGCAGCATATGTGTATTCTTCAAAGATGTGCCCCTCAGCTGATTATAGACAAGGGAATTTTGTTTTCTGAAACTTCTTACACAATATCATTTTGCTTTGAGGCAGATGGGCTGGGGCCTCCTCTAGATATACTGATGGATTCACTGAACTGTACAGCTTTCAGCATACAATGGAGAATGCCAAGGCAGCATGCAAGTACCATCACAGGATACACTGTAAGTAAACCTTCATTTTTGTTAACATAGAATCCAAATGGACCATATAGTCTCATGCATTGCTCCCAAGGAAAGTGAAAACAGTAAAAGAAAGCGAAGAGAGTACTTTGGATTCCAGACTCAGTACCATACTTTAGAGTTGTCTAGAAAGAGTTCTGTGACAAAGCAGAGTTGGAACTGATAATATGGAGTCTTTAATTAACAAGCAGCTATGTTTTAGAAGGGAATTTTGTGTGGATGCAAGAAGCATGTATTCATAATAGTTTGTATTTCTCTTGTGACTTTTATCCAAGGATCTCAAAGCACTTTACAATTAATTAGATAGGAGAACATTCCAGTAAGGTATAGTAGGGCAGATAAATATTATGCTTTTTTTTTTTTTTTAACAGATTGGTAAGCAGAGGCACAGAGAAAGAAATTTATTCTAACTTGCTCAAGCCTGAGTATTTGGCCCACAGTGTCATTCAGCACTCCACCCCCATAGATTTTACTCTAGCCTGTGAACTAGAATAGCATCCACAATCCTTCCATGCTGATTGTGCTGGACTGTGGGGCCACTGGGTTTGCATAAATGTGGATCTGATGTTCGCCCTCTGGCTATCTCCAGACTAACCTTCTGCACTAGTCTTGCATGGACTAGCGTGACCAGTTCTATGGTGCATATGGGGTTCCACGGGCACCCGCTACACAGAGACACAGTTGGTCAGTCTCCCATGCAGCCCCGGTGTGAGCCTTAAATACCATGAAGGACTTTGTGTAAAACCTCCACTGAAACGGTGAATTTGCACTAGAGAATTTATATGGTTACAGTGTAACAATAACAATATGTTAAGGGTTGTGATAAAGAGGATGATGATCAATTGTTCTCCATAGCTACTGAAGGTAGATCAAAAAATAATAGGCTTAATCTACAGCCAGGGAGATTGATGTTTGATATTAGGAAAAACTTTCTTACAATAAGGATGGTTAAGTAATGGTATAGGTTACCAAGGGAGGGTGGGGAATCCCCATTGGAGGTGGTTAAGAACAGGTTGGACAAACACCTTTTAGGGATGGTCTAGGTATACTTGGTCCTGACTCAAAGAATCATAGAATATCAGAGTCGGAAGGGACCTCAGGAGGTCATCTATTCCAACCCCCTGCTCAAAGCAGGACCAGTTCCCAACTAAATCATCCCAGCCAGGGCTTTGTCAATCCTGACCTTAAAAACCTCTAAGGAAGTAGATTCCACCACTTCCCTAGATAACCCATTCCAGTGCTTCACCACCCTCCTAGTGAAAAAGTTTTTCCTAATATCCTAAACCTCCTTCATTGCAATTTGAGACCATTACTCCTTGTTTGGTCACCTGGTACCACTGAGAAAAGTTTAGATCCATCCTCTTTGGAACCCCCTTTCAGGTAGTTGAAAGCAGCAATCAAATTCCCCCTCATTCTTCTCTTCTGCAGACTAAATAAACCCAGTTCCCTCAGTCTCTCCTCATAAGTCATGTGCTCCAGCCCCCTAATCATTTTTGTTGCCCTCTGCTGGACTCTTTCCAATTTTTCCACATCCTTCTTGTAGTGTGGGGCCCAAAA
>NC_133774.1:28296298-28338647 GCF_003597395.2 Chelonoidis abingdonii
GAGTCTGTATCAAAAGCTTTGCTAAAGTCAGGGAATAACACGTCCACTGCTTTCCCCTCATCCACAGACCCAGTTATCTCCTCATAGAAGGCAATTAGGTTAGTCAGGCATGACTTGCCCTTGGTGAATCCATGCTGACTTCTCCTGATCACTTTCCTCTCCTCTAAGTGCTCAGCAGAGGGGGTTGGACTAGATGACTTCTCAAGGTCCCTTCCAGCCCTATTATTCTAACAGCAGTTCTCCAACTTTTTTTTTTTTTCACAGACCACTTGAAAATTCCTGAGGGTCTCAGTGGACCACTTAATGATCTTTCCAAATGTTGTTTTTACTGTTAGCTAACTATTGTAAAGACCTTTGGATAAAAGCAGTATATAAAAAAAACCCTTAATAATTAACTTTTTTTTGTTCTACAAATAAAAGCACACAACTCATATTTTAATATTAGTAGCCTTTACTTTCTAATGCGATGGATGTGCCCTCTGTCCCCCGCTGTGGCAGCCCCTGAGCTGGGGCTGGGAAGGAGAGGGGTCTCTTCCCCACCACAGCAGCCACAGAACTGAGGCTAGAAAGGAGGGCCATTTCTCCCCGGCAGCTGCAGCCCTAGAACTGGGGAAAGTCACCTCTTTCTCTGGCCACTGTAGCCCTGCATGTCCTAAATACCCCCACCCCCTCTCCTCACTACACTGCCCCCTCCCACCTACCCCCTATTCCCACCAAGGCCACCACTTCAACTTACATGTCTATCTTCTCCAGGGTCCAGGCACCTAATTAGTGGAGCCACGCCTGTGCGGCTCCACTAATTAGCTGGGTGGTCCTTCATTCTCTCATGTGAGGACATCCAGGCATGCACCTTAGAGGGAACTGTCCGTGGACCACCTGAATGGAGCTTGCGGCCACTGGTGGTCCATGGACCATGGTTTGAGAACTTCTATTCTAGGATTCTGTGCTGCTGTAAGTTGTTGATAAAAGAGGTGTCAGTAGGTCTCAGAAGCAAAGCAGTGTAACTTTGCACCAGTCTGGCATTTGGCATTAGTTGTATGCAAAACAAATGAAACTTACACTGATTTTGTATTCTGTAGAAACCAAATTTAACCCTTAAACTGAAGTCAATGGGAGCTGTTTTTGCCAGGGGTGAACTTGGCCCTGAGAATGTCAGGGATAGTAGACAAGAGTTGGTCAAAAATGTTTTGTTCTTCCCCATGGAAAATGTTGATGGTAACCCCCCCCCCCAAATCTAAGTGCAAATTTTCATAGAAAAAAACAGTTTTCAAGGGACACGGACAATTTCATGAAAGATGTCCATTTTATGAAAAACTCAGTTTTCCATTGGGAAAAAATTTATAACAGAAAATGTTTGACCTTCTCTAGTTCTGATGTAAGTTGTGATGGTGAGGGGCTGTTTCATCTTATACCTCCATGCTACTTGCTTTTCCTGCTATCCCCAGGGCCGGCTCCAGGCCCCAGCATGCCAAGAGCGTGCTTGGGGCGGCATGCCGTGGGAGACACTCTGCCGGTCACCGGAAGGGTGGCAGGCGGCTCCGGTGGACCTCCCGCAGGTGCTGGTGGAGCAGTGGAGACGGTGGAGAGATGCCTGCGGGAGGTCCACCGGAGCCGCGGGACCGGCAAGCGGCAGAGCGCCTCCCGCGGCGTGCGGCTGTGCTTGGGGCAGCGAAACGGCTAGAGCCGGCCCTGGCTATGCCCTATCTTTTCCTCCCTTGGTTGTGTAAGTTACACTCGTCTTTCACATCTACTGACATTATTATTGAATTATTTGTATTGTAGTAGCTCCTAAAGGTCCATAATAATACAAATCGGAATAATAATAACAATAATAATAATAATTGTACTTAGTTTGGTACATCCATGGAAGTATAAACAGAGTAGAAGTAGGGAGGTAGTTTTACCTCTACATACAGCGTTGCAAGACCAATACTATAATACCAGCATCCAGTTCTTGTGTCCACATTATACAAAAGATGTTAAAAACTTGGAGAGGGTGCAGAAAAGGGCCATGTGGAGGGAAAATACCTTGTACTAAAAAGTTCTTTAGTCTAGCAGAGAAAGGCATAACAAGAATTAATTACTTGACATTGAAGTTAGGCAAATTCCAATTAGAAATAAGGCACAAATTGTTAACTGTGAAGGTGATTAAACTTTGGAACAAACTACTAAGAGAAAAGCTGTGTTTTCCATCTCTCGATGTCTCCAAATTGAGATTGGATGCCTTTCTGTGCTTTAATCCAACTAAACACAAGTTATTGGGCTCAATACAGGGTGAAATTCTCTAGCCTGTGTTATATAGGAAGTCAGACCCAGATGATCTAATGATCTCTTCAGGCCTTAAAATCCAAGAATGTATGAACAGACATAAGTCAGAGATGGTACAAGCTCTAAAGAACTTGTAAGCTAAATAAACAGGCCAGACAAATAGTGGAAGAAAGGGGTCATCCCCATTTTATAGATGGGCAATACAGGCACAGAGAGATTAAGTGGATATCCAGTGGGTAAAAGTTACACTTCTTTGCAGCTTCCACCAGTTGCGTTACCAATTTACACAGGAGCCAGATCCTCAATTGACTTCAATGGGTTTACACCAGTTGAGGATCTTGCCAATGATGTATAACTCACAGCGCAATTCGTGTCATTGCTGAATGCAGCCCAGAGACTTCCATGGGAATTCAACCTACTGTACTTGTTTCATGCTGCATTTTGCTGAATTTAGCGACTGCATTTTGCTGTACCAGGAAGGTCACTGAATGCCAACTAATATATGTACACCAAGGGTTTGTCTGTACTGGGATATGACATATGTTAAAACGCACATGTTAAAAACAAGCTTAAACGATCAGTTTAAACAAGGATTGTTGTGTCAGCTGAGTATGGCTAAGCCTAGGGTCCACTCTGATACAGTGTTAAATACGACAGTTTATTTCTACAACTATGTGCTAAGTTGTGTTTAACATTGTATCAGCTAACACGTTATAAATTATATCATTTCAATGTGTAGACAAGCCCTGGTAAGTCTGAAGAATATGTCAATGTATGCTAACTCTTCGTGTGTTTGTGGAGGGGCAAGGGATGTATACGCAGCCACTGTCAGTGAAGTGATAGTAATTTACTTATTATTTCTAAAGTATGTGTATCACTGCCTTAACTATATCTCTTCAAGGTATTTTACTCAGAGGTTGAAGCTGATAAACCAGTAAAACAGCTTTCGCATGATGTTCCCCTTAGCTTGGATATGCTCAGCATGGTGAGTATCTGGTTTTATACATTGTCAGAATGATCAGAGCCTCTGGAATTTTGAGAGACTTAAGTTTGGCATTTTCTAATAACTGGTGGGACTTCTGTAGTAGGACCAAGGAATTCTGACTTCTTTGGCTGTGTGAATGACAGCCCGGCTTCAATTCCAAACCCACAGGGACTATTGGGCAAAGAGGAAATCATAGCACATTGCTGTAATCTAATCAGAAGTCTGGGATATGATTTTTGTACCTCATTCTCCTGCTAGTTTTGAATTCACAACTGTTGGGACTTGCTGTGGGTTTTAATAGCAATTACCTCTTTAAATATTACTTTTGATATCAAGTTCACTTTTTCACTTGGGAAAAGTTCATTTGTGCATGCAAAAATGGAAGAGCAATCACATGCCTCTATTTGCTGTTCCATGTATTTAGGTGTCTAAACTCCCATCTGCGCAAAGCTGTGCCATCATGGTAAATGTCTGAGCAAAGAGAGTTGTTGAATTTTTGGCAAATTCCTGTGTGTACAAGTGAGACTCTGCCCACTGAAAAATTGAGATTAAAAGTTTAATTGCGAGCTTTAATAACTCCTATAAAAAAATGGCAAATGTGCAAGTTCTTGCCTCCCAAGGGATTTTTCTGGGGTTGGAAGTTTTTTATTCCTTCCAAAAAATCTCATCTTTTCCTCACCACCTCCCATTTTCTTTCCCTTTTCCCCTATTCTCTTCTTTTCCTTACCCTCTTCATCCCTTTTCTTTTCACCTTTATATGCTTCATTCTCCTTCTCCCCATTTCCTTTTCTTCTAATCAGTGTCCTTCCTTCTTTCAGACCATGACCTCTTTACTCTTCCTTTCACGTGGCTGAATTAGGAATGTTCCCTAGGACTGCACCAGCTAGAAAGTGGCACTGAGATAAATTCAAATATTTGTGGGCAGAGGGGGGATTTCTTTCTCTTTTTGAAGTGCATTGTGGTGAAGTTGATGAACATTAGCAAAGCTCTTCAAAAGGAAGGGATGAAGTGAAGAAGTGGGAAGAGTAGCTTCTCAGATTCCTATTGCCTTATACTCTTTCCTGGGCTACTCCTAATTCTCATGGCTTTTTCACAGCAATGGGATCATGGTAAAGGAAGGAGTCTCACTGTCACGATTAATTATTACTTTGTTATACACTATTTTTTGTCCCTTCTTTGTTCCTCACTTCTTTTTCCTAAAAGTACTTCAGTTGCCACCATAGGATATGACATCATAGGGTATATGTACACAGCAACTGGGAGGTTTAATTCCCAGCTCAGCAACCTTTACATGAGCTAGCGCTTGCAAGGCTCAGGCTAGCCACCTAAGTACCTACCCAAGGGGTCAGATGGGATTGCATGCGGGCAGCTAGCCCAAGCTATTATTTATGTAGTCATGGTTACTCTGCTATTTTTAGGCACTAGCTCAAGCTGACCTAACACGTGTATATCTGCTTGAGCTGGGAATTATGTGTCCCATCTGCTGAGTATATTGGTAATATCGTGCTTTGCTAACCCATCACTTATGATTTGCCATCAACTTTTAAGTATGTCATTTGTTAACAAGTCCCATTCTGCTTTTTTTCCCCCAGAGTCAACTTGATGGACAAGCGATTTTTGTAAGTACTGCACTTCCTGAAACTGTCACAGCTGTGATCCAAAATAAGACTGAACATTTAGAGCCTCCCTTTCCACTGATTCATATGCAGTTCACTAAAATGCTTCATAATCTACTAAACAATACTACTTAGCACTTAAATGGGGCTTTTCATAGTCAAAGTGCCACAAACATTAACTAAAGCTCAGAGCAGGTAAGTAAGAAAGCATTATTATCATTTCTGTTTTAGAGATGGATAATTTTCCACACTAATTATCAAAAACACTTAAGGGTGCCTTGCTGAGGTTAGAGGAGATTGACTGTAAAAGAATGAGAGCCAGGCAGTGAAGGCCACAGGAGAGCTGAGCAGTCAGCCAGAGACGGAGGGGCAAGCAGTGAGACTAAAGGGAGAGGATGGAAGGGGGATGTACCCTGTGGGTAGGAGGGAAGAACAGAGCAGTAAGGAAGTGTGAAAAGAGATGGGAAGAGTAGGTCTGAGCTGAGCTAAAAAGAGGATATGATACAGGAATAGGGGTGGCAGAGAGAGCACACAAAAAGAAGGCAGGATTGGGAGATTAAAGACAATGTGGTATAGAAAATAACCCCCCTTTATGACTTTTGCTGCTGGTGAATTATTTCCAGTCTTGTATTCAGTCCAATGGACCATTCTGCTTTCGTAAACAATAACCCTAAAGGGTTTAGTTTTAGAGATGGGCTAAAAAGGAGGTGTTCATGTATGGAAGGCTTTTGGTTTGAGACTGAATCAAGACCAGGGTATAGGCTTGGAGTCAACATTGACAGATTCTTGCAAGCTGTTTATGTGAGGTTTTGGCCAGAAATGGTGGAAATCATGTGAGATCAGTAGATTTCACAAGATTTCAACTATCTGTATTAATGGAAATTTTGCTAGATATTGGGAGAATCACTGTGGTTAGGAGACTTTTAGGATGCATCTAAACCAGAAAAGGGAAAATGGGCTCCTAGTTTTGGATCTGATTCAGTAACAAAACTGTAGGATTGGGTTTGAAGTGGAAGATTTTGAAGGGGTTTCAGATTTGAGGTTCCAGGATTGACCCATCTGTACATCTGATAACAATAATGACTTCAGTTGGGCCATTTCTTAGAGAATTAATGACTTGCTGGGATTCATCGGCTCCCAGCTGGTCATTAATCCCCAGGAAATGTTATTGAGCTCGGACATTCTTGCTGAAATGCTTTCTGTTATACTCATACCAAAGTCAACAGAAATCTGCAATAACACTGTGGTCAGGTTTGCATGATTTGTCTTTTAGCCAGTGGGCCTGATTCTCCTCTGAATTACAATGATATGATTCCATTGACTTCAATGGCGCTCCCTCCTGACCTACACTGCTGTAACTGAGAGCAGAATCAGTCCCAGTCTTTAAGTATAAACATTATCAAATTGGATAGTGTGTATTATATCTGGCCATGGTATTGATTTACAACATAGAACATATAAATAACAGCACCCAGGAAACATGGAAATATAGTTTAAAAGCACCTATTAAGGCTCTTATCGGATTGAGTTTAGTGGGGTTGTTCACATGCTACACATTAAGCACACAGGTAAGCCTGTGGACTTGGTCCTAAAAAAGAATAGGCAGGCTTTAGAGGTGGAAGGTTTCTAGGTCAAGTGCCTGAACTTGGGGAACAATGAACACCTATGAGATTGTGTACCCTGACAAGAGAAATACATTTTGTGATAGAGTCAAAGTTAGGCTTAGGTGATTTTGCAAAGCTCATGTTTGGCCAGATCTTCAACTGCTGTGAATTGGCAAAGCTCTATTGCCATCAACAGAGCTTCTCTCATTTATGTCAGTAAGGCCCATAATGTTTTAATAAAACAGAAGGCCAAATTTCGCCCCATTGTATGCTGTTTAAACTTTGGCATACCTTGCTATAGTACCTGTGACACAGCCAATGGACTGCAATAGAGATTTCAGCCCACTATACTTCTAGTATCACAACACAGCACATCTTTTAAGATCCATTAAGAGTACAAGAAGGTGGAACTAGTCCAGATCCATATAAATATCTTAACTTGCTTTAAAAGCACTTCATATAATTGCATTGACTTTCTAACATTAGACTAAAACCCGACTCACTACAACCTGTGTGTGGCAAGACCTCTGTCCAATCAATTGGACTGTGCATGAGCTTATGGTGTCTACTTTTCTGGAGCTCACTGCAGATTGGGACTGGAGGTAGCAATAACAGGCAGTAGAACTATTGGACTAGTACAGTATTTACCCACAGGAATAAAGAAGGAGAGTTTATTAGAAAGATTGGCATCAGGAGGCTGGCAGATAATAAAGTATTAGGATCTTTCACTAGCTTGCTGCACCTGGAAATACTATTTCAAGTTGCTCTTAGCTTTAGAAGAAAAGAGCTCTCTGAATTTTCCCATGCACTGTGAGTGATATTTTAAATATCTGGATGACTCTTTAGAAGTGCATATATGTGTGTGTGTACGTATATATGATGTTTCATATAATAAAACCATCCAGTTCAATTATTGCCTCATGTAAATACTTTTGTTAATCTTTGGAACTACAGCTGAGTTGTCATTTATGGTTTTCAGTGAAACAATTGGATGGACCCATATCAAAACCCATATCCAAGAGCTCCCCAGCTTCTAGGATTTTTGAGATCCAAACCCTGACCAAGATCTGAATTTTGCACATGGACCCATCTTTATTAATGTTTGGCTGAGCCAAAATATGAGATCTGAATAGTTCCAGCTGACTGGTAGTACATGTTCTGTAATGGACCAGACAGTAAGATAAATACTTGGTCATGCTGGGATCACCACGCATCACACATAACAGATTATCACATGCAGAGTTCAGCAATGCCTTACATATGGCAGCTGACAGTTTTGCCTTTGGGTTAACCTGTCCTGTGGTGATGGCACAGAAACAAGTAAGTCCTTGGTCTTCCATAAAGGGAGGCACTCGTTTCAGGTCACGGTTGATAGCATTAGCAGAGCAGTGTGGGAGGAAAATTTCAGGGGGCATCTACTTGCATTGTTTCCTGATCTGTGTACAAGGAGAGGTCATACATTTCTTCACCATCAGAATCAGCTACAGTCCCCTGGAAACAGATAATGAACTCCAGCATTTGGCTCACGAGGGGAATGTATGTGACTTAAATTTCAGCAGCCAAAGTGTGTGATTGTGAGCTCCATAAAAACTTTCTTCAGACGTCAGAATTATGCTGAGAAATGGGTCTAGGTCAGTTCTGTAGGTCCCTGTGGGGTAAAACTACAGCTTCTCAGGAAACACGTGACCTTGTTTGTGTGTTTTGTTTGTGTACTGAATTGGCATTGTTGCAATTTTCCTAGGGGCCTGCATGGAAAATATCATGTAAGAGGATTCTCCCATCTGAGCAGCACAGCACACAATGTCATTTTCAGTAACATGAAACAGATCTGTTACTTTTTTGTATCTTCTTTTTCGTGTCTCTGATAGGATGTTGTTATTGGCAATTTAAAGCCAGGCACTCCACACCGCGTTCGTGTAGGAGCTTATGGCTGGGCAGGAAAAGGACGACCCAGCATGCCCAGAGACATCACAACCTTATCCCAAGGTAAAATCTGTGTAAATACCTTTCCATTATGAAACCGCTGAGGCAGAGTTAATCCAAGACATTTCATTTTGCTGGCAGGTAAACAAAGAGTGAGAACTAAAATTTCTGTTTTGCTCAAAGTCACTCATGTCAGAGGGCAGGCTGTATTTGTAATGGCAAAATGGTCAGTAACATTATTAAAAGATTTAAAAGGATAAATGCCACCTCAGGTACCAAGTGTCTTGTGGACCCTTTATAAATGCCTGCAAGGGCATTTGAAGAAAGAAACCTTTTTCTTCTAGCATATTTCTTGCCACAGTGCAGCATGTGAATCCTAGCTAAATGTGACTTTTGTACAGTACTTAAGTTTAAATATTTTTAACACAATACTTTTACAAATGTGATTGTTTTGTGGTAAGAAACCAAGCTGATTCTCAGTGCTGGGAGGGGTATATGTGTGTGTTGAGTTTTGTGTCTATAAAATTTATCTGCTTTTCTAATGCTGATTACATGCCATTCTTTTGGCTTAGATAAATGCATGCCCCCTGAACCACCCTATCAGCCTCAGGTCATAGTAGTTTCTGATTCAGAGGTTGCGCTATTGTGGAAACCTGGAGTCAGTGAAGGAAGTTCCGCAATCCAGTACTACACCTTGGAGTTTCTCAGGTAAATTGGTCTATGGAATCTGAATTTCAGTATATGTGCACTACATGTATTTCAAAATTATATTATTAGTTTCAGTGCAGATGTTCCTCATTATTTATTTGTTCATTTTATATAGTGCACTTATCACTTTTTCTCTCTCTCTCTCTCTCTCTCTGTGAAATGTACCGTAAAAATTTAAAAGAAATAATCTCAATTGATATAAAGTCAGCAATGACTCCCACCCTTCGCCTTAAAAAAAAATACCCACCCTCTGGGGAAAGTCTGAGTAAACAGGGTTTGAAACATGCTCTGGAAGTCATCCAACTCATGCCCAAGGGGAGAAGAGAATTTCAGAGTCAAGGGCCTTCCCCTGAAAATGTCCTGCCCCTATCCCTCAGAGGTAGAAATGCCCTGCCCTCAGAGGTAGAAATGCTGGGACTGTCAGCTCAATCGTCTCAGCTGATTTCAGCTGTCATGTAAGAATATAAGAAGAGGTGGTATCTTGAGTTCACAGGTCTCAAATCACTATGTGCTCTTTACTTTATGGATCTCGTTTACTGTTACTGTCCTAGTTTTTAAGGAAAGTTATTAGAAAACCTTCAAGGAGATTCTATCATGAATTATCTAAAACGTGCTATAGTACATAATAGAGCAGGCATGGCCAAACCGCGGCTTGCAAGCCACATGCGGCTCTTTAAGGGGTCAACTGTGGCTCGCTGAGTTCGGGGCTTCACCCCGTGGAGGGCGGGGGTGTTGAGCTGGTGCTCGCTGCTCAAGCCCCATGGTGGGGCACCGAGGCTTGGGGCTTGACCCCACAGGAGGGCGAGCTGGTGCTTGTGGCTTCAGCTGTGTTGCGGGGAGCAAAGGCTCAGGGCTTCAGTCCCGCAGGGGTGAGCTGGTGCTCTTGGCTTCAACCCTTCAGGAGGAGGGGCACTGCTGTTTGGGGCTTCAGCCCTGCAAGTGGCACCTAAGCTCCAGCTTCAGAGGCATATGCTTATTATAACAGGAAATTGTTTCACTCTAGTGCTGTGCAGACCTCCTGTGCTGTGATCTCCTTGCATGCTACACACTACAGGCTGTGTTTACTGTTCATAAGTCGCAGTTGAATAGTTATAGATTTAAGTGTTAACCCTATGTTAATTTCGTGGATGACAATGACATTATCAAACGGTAAGAAATGCAAGTATGAAGAAGAAAACTGAAGTTTTCAGCCAGAATGGGAGGAAGATTTTGCATTCACTAGTAAAAGTGGCAGACCCCTATGCCTTATCTGCAATGCATCACTCTCTCACTACAAAGCGAGCAACTTGAAACGTCACTATGAAACGAATCACAATAACTTTTCCTCTAAATATCCTCCTGGATCAGAATTAAGGAAAAATAAACTAATCACATTAAATTTACACCTCAACAGCTAACAGAAACTACTTTCAGCAGTCAGTAAGGAAGCTGACACAATGACTGAACCTAGTTTTGTTATGGCATGGAATATCACTCGTGCGAAACATCTGTGATGGAGAATTTGTTAAGAAGAATATTGCAGAAGTGGTTGCAATTTTAGATCAAAGTAACACAAAACTTCAATGACTAATACAGCAAATTACAATTTCGCGCCATGCTACAGAGAGGCAGATCTCCCAGATCTGTGCTGATGCAAGCAAGATGCAAAATGGTCTAAAGAATTCTCTAGCATTCAGACTAGCTGTCGACAAATCCACAGATATTCAAGATAAACCACAACTAGTGATATTTGTTTGCTATGTTTCCACAGATGTAATTGTAAAAGAAGAAATGTTGGACTTATTAGCACTAAAAGAAACAAATTGTGGTGTTGACATAAGTAATGAACTTGATAAAGCATTGACAAATGCCGATGTACTACTGGATAAACTTGTCAGTGTTGCAATGGATGGAGCACCTGGAATGGTGGGGAGAAAAAGTAGGCCTTATCAGACTTTTGGAAAGTGATCCTAAATTTCCAGAGTTTCTCCCTGCATCGTCCGTCGTGAACATCTCACAGGCAGATATTTCAGGTATAAAATTGTTACAAAAACAGTCCTGGAAATTGTCAGTTTCATCCATTCAAATGAGAAGACTCATCAACAGTTCAAAAATGTCATTGAACAGCTGGATCTTGAAGACAACCTAACGAGGTCTCTTTCGACTGTATTGTGAGGTGGTTATCAACCAACAATAACTTAAATAGGTTTGTGGAACTGATGGAGCCTATCAATGCTTTCCCTTGAGGAAAAGGAAAAGTCCTGTCCACAGCTGAAAGATGAGCAATGGATGCAGGATCTGATGTTTTTCATTGATATTATGCAGCATCTGCAAACTCTCAACTTGGCACTCCAGGGGAAGGATAAGATTATTTCTTACCTTACTCAGACAGTCTTCAGCTTCCAGAACAAGTTAAAGCTTCTGCAAAGAGACATATTGTCAAGAGACTTCAACCACTTTCTCCATCTCAAGAGTAGAATAATCAAAATAGAAGATCACAGAGGCAAATTACAAGGCCTGCTTAATGACTTCCAGTCCGGATTTGAAGATTTGAATAAGCTGAGATCCTGCTTCCCTGTTTTTGTAAATCCATTCATGGTTGATGTGATCAGGGACGGCTGTCCGATTCCCAAAACTGTGGTTACAGAAACAACTACTGTAGAAACTATTGGAACTGCAGGTAGACAAGGCTCTAAAGATTACGCATAAATCACAGTCTATAATTGAGTTACAGAAGCAAGTGCCAGGAATGAAGTATATTCAACTCAAAAAGACTGTTGTGCTACTCATTTCAATTTTTGGCACAACATTTTCCTGTGAATCACTGTATTCTGTGATGAAGTTTGTAAAATTGAAACATTGTGCAGTCCTTACAAATCAACATATGACCGAGCTCCTCCATACCATCTTGACAACATATCAACCAGATTTCCAAAGACTTATGACCAGGATAGAGACTCGCAAGGCCTCTAGCTCTAGCAGTAATTAGCTGTGATACAGTAAGTAGGATGCTAATATTTTAAAAAATGCATGCGTAAAGGTTGTTCGTGTCTTGCGGCTCTTGAACTTCTGAAGATTATCATATGAGGCTCAGAGGGTCAGTAAGTTTGGCCACCCCTGTAATAGAGCTAAATTTTGTAAAACTGGTCCCTGAGCTGCAGGTATAAGAAGTATATGAGTGGTACCTACAAACATATATGAGGCTACTTGTTTGTGTTTGCACATATTGTAAGAGCACTACATACTGGTATGTCTCTTCCTTTGGTTTGGTCCATTAAGTAAACATATGTTGGTTAGTTTCACTGAAAGTTATTAGGCAACAAGACAGATTTCCCTCTAGACGGCTGTGTGCTGTGAGGTCAATACATCTTTTTTTCATGCTTCAGCTCATCAGGGAAACCACATCTAAAGATCTTTTTTAAGAGCTTGGTGTTGTAAATTAAAAAAAACTGCAAAAAACCCAAAACACTGATTGTCCTACAGCACAGTTACAGTCCAGAAAACACAGATATGATGACAAAGATTTCCAGATGCCGAAGGTCCGCTTCTGAATTTCTGTGACACTTTGTGTTCAAATCAGAGTGCCTGATGTTTAGTGGGTTTGAAGTGACACAATGATTACTGCGTTTGGAGCTAGTACACGAGAGTGAAGGATGTCTAACAGGCATTATGTAAGACTAGTTGTGGTTTAAAATTATCAGGAGATTGTTCCACTGCCTATTTTCCCAATATAATAGTGATCTGAATCTTTCCCTCTCCCTCCCCTTCTTTGAACTCAGCATGAAATGTTAAAAAGGGATTTGGTTGAGTACTGACTCATTGTGCTTCTCTCACCCTCACTCTTTGTCTTAGAAGAGTAGGCTGCAAGTTTATGTGCATCTGTGACAGGGTTGGGGGGACCCCATCCAGTGTGGGGTGAGTGCACCGTTTTCCCTAGGGTGTAGGGGCGGGGTCTACGTAACCTGCGTTTATGCCTCCATAGCCAGAGTCAATATACTTACTCCTGCTAACGGGGCAATGAGGCCTAATTCATTGACTTTAAGTATTCTCTCCTGTTAGCAGGGCAGTGAGGCCAAATGGCCAGAGTCAACAGAAAAATCAATAGATTTGCCCCACTCAGCCAGGCAGCAAGGCCTAAATCAATGGCTTTACCCCTGTTAGCAGGTCAGTAAGGCCCAATGGCCAAAGTCAATAGATTCGCTCCTGTCAGCAGGACAGTAAGGCCCACTGGCCACAGTCAATAGATGCACCCCCGTTAGCAGGGCAGTAAGGCCTAGTGGCCAAAGTCAATATGTTTGCTCCATCCTTACAGTAGTAATGCCTAGTGGCCAAGTGGCCTCTGTCAGGGAAGGGGGTCACTGCATACAAAAAGGCGGGGGTGGCCTGAGTAGGGGGGCCCAGGCCCTCCCTCTCCATAGGGCCATAGCTCAGGGCCTAGCCCAGGGCTCTGGTAGTGGCCAGAGGATGTTCCACTGAATCAGCAGAGGGTCTGATCGAAACACGCTGACTCAAAGTTCCAGTTCACTAACCGGGCCACCGTCTAATTCCCCTAGGCTGCTTCCTACCGCGGTTCCCACTGCTGCAGTCTGGGAGTCTCCGTTGTCTCCAGGTTCCTTGTCTGCACTGTCCCCAACAACTGGGACTGGAGCCCACAATGTGTGTCCTTCCTCTCCAGTGGTTCTTCCCCGCCCTCCCGCAACTGAGCTGCTCCCTTTTATACTGGTGCATTTGGAGCATGCCCAGTAGAGCTGAGGGGGTGTTGCTTCCTTAACCCACAATGTAAGGTTAACTCTTCCCGATCCAGTCTGGAGCAAATGCATCCTGTCACAGCATCTCTTTGTAATACCCATAGCCCATTAGCGAAAGTATAAACTGGGCATCCCAATTCCCACTTGACACGTTGAAAATGCATCCTTGAATAAATTTACTTAGCTGCAGAGTACATGCTTGCATTCTCTTCTGTAAGTCAAGAGATGTGAGTAATTGAAATTCAGTATGTAGTTGTTTCCAGACTTTGGGAAAGAATTTGCTAACAGTACATTGTTTTGATAATATTGTTTAGTCGGAGGTTTTAAAATAAAACTCACAATGTATTTGGTCATTTAGAGGATTATACCCTCTTACATTTGGATGCTTCAGAATGTTTGTTTGGAGAAAGTTCAGTGAACCTTAAGCCTTAAATAGTGATTAGAGATAGACTTTTCACTGCACTTGCATTTTCTTTTGCTGCATACAGTTTTAAAGCTAAATTACACTGGTATCAATCAGGAGTAATATCAGTGAAGTCGAGTGGGGTCATACCAGTGTAAAAACAAAACAAAAAAAAGTCTATTCTGAATCAACCTTCCTTGTCTTAAATAAATACTCTTCCAATCTGATACACTGTTTTTGCAGAATCAGTAGCTGTACTTCTCTATGCATGTCTCTGATTTTCTTGGATTATGACTCTCTTGTGCAGATAAAACAAGCCTTCAGAAACGATGAAATTGTTTGAATCATTTCACTTCCCCAGGGCTAACTTTCTTACTCATATCCTAGAAAAGCAACATGGGGAGAGTCTGCCACAGACAGGAAACCATACTGTCTTCATTCCATCCAGGTGGGAATTTTGGGATTAAAATCTCATGGAAATTCAACAAATTAATTGTTTGAGCATATCTGAGTCTGATTTAGAGCTAACTTGTAAAATACCTATCTACTTACCGTTAACAGTACAGTCCTTAAGGAATATGTAATTGAACAGTTGGTAGGCCTAAACAAGCGAGTGTCTTCTTTCTTGGATGCCTGCAGGAATAAATTATTTTAAATTTTCAAGTTGAGGAATATTTTGAGAAGTAGCATATCTGTGTGAGGTAGAATATTGGGCTTCAAATATGCCGGTTTATTTTAAAGGGCTTGCCTATAGCTAACACATACACTTTTCAGCTCCAGCTGAATTTTCTGGATTACGGCACTTTCCCTGAAATACTCAAAGGCTCTAGTCCATTGGGTGCATAACTGAACTTCTAACTTTAGAGGAACTAGTTAATCAGAGTATGCATTTTGGCTAACATCTTTAGTACTGTAAAAAAGCTATTTCAGCTGCATACATCCCTTAATAAGTGAGCAGCTAATGAGTCGGCTGCTTTCATTCAGTCCTTTTGGAACTACTGATACAGAGGACACTTGTTAATATGAATCTCCAGATATAGGGAAAATCTGGCCCCCTTTCCTGTGGCTGGTGGCAATGGAGGAGCCATCAACAGTGAACCACGGTGATTCTGCCATTCAAAGTAGGAACAGTTGTTGAGGGAGGGCCTATGCAGTAGGCATACACCTGTTGCTTGGTCAGAAGCTAAGCTGTACTGTATGTCAGCTGACAGCAGAGGGTAAGGGTCTGGCTGGGGTGTCAGTAGCTGGGCCTTCCCCTGTTTTACCTCAGACACCTGCAGTAGGGAGTAGGAAGGCTGCATGGTGCAGGAAACTAGAGGCTACAGCAAGAGCTGCGAAAAGACTCTGGTCTGGTGGATAGCTCCCTTCCCACTTCCCCCTGTGCATTTCCATAGCACCTGAGCAGGTGCTGAGAAGAAGATTGGGACCAAAATGAACCCCTTTTGGTGTTCCATTCCCTTCAAATGGAACTCCTGATTTCTGTGAGTAATTCCATTGCAGTAATGAATTACAGTAACTCCTCACTTAAAGTTCTCCCAGTTAATGTTGTTTAGTTGTTGCATTGCTGATCGATTAGAGAACATGCTTGTTTAAAGCTGTGCACTGCTCCCTTATAACGTTGTTTGGCAGCCGCCTGCTTGTCCACTGCTTGCAGGAAGAGCAGCCCGTTGGAGCTAGCTGGTGGAGGCTTGGAACCAGGGTGGACCGGCAGCCCCTCTATTAGCTCCCTGCTCCCCTAAGTTCCCTGTGCGGCAGTCACCCAACAGGCTATCAATTGCCTGGCAGTTCAGCTGTCCCTCCCCCCACTGCCATGTGCTGTCCTGCCCTCTGCCTCAGAGCTGCTCCCAGAGGCTTCTGCTTGCTGTGCAAGGGGTTGGGAAAGAGAGGGGATAATGTCAGGGTGCCCCCCTTCCCCACTCCTGCCCCCTGCTCCTTTACCCCATTTCCATGGAGGGGAGGGGACACTACAGGGCTCAGATGGACGGAGGCAGCTGCTGTCTCAACATTAATTCTTATGGGGAAATTGGATTCGCTTAACATCGTTTCGCTTAAAGTCGCATTTCTCAGGAACAGAACTACAACGTTAAGCAAGGAGTTATTGTATCACTTAGCAGCCCAGATTATTTCAGTGGACATAGCATGGTAAACTGTATCCCTCAACAGCTGTCTATTCTTCACTGTTACCATGGGTGCAAAGAGGACATAATTTACAGCAAAGAAAAAAAATTTCATATGATAAGAGCTTATTCTAAATTCACCACAGAAAGCATCTCTCACATTTAAAACTAAACTCAAGAAAAAATCGCCCATACTCCATACAGGTGTAAATCCTTTCCCTGGTGCACAGTCCAAGCAATGGGGATTCACAGTGAGACTTTCTATGGGAAAATCCTCTCTCCTGGCTCCACTGCAGCCTAACAGTCACACTTCTGGCCGTGGCATCCCCACATTGTGGGGTCAAATGGCTGGTGAATCTGCATAGTCCAGACAACAGAGAGCCTTCTGTGGTCACAGAGAATAGAATAGAATTTCAATTGAGGAGTCCTTGGGACAAGGAGTATGTTTGCATTGTTTGTACAGTATTTCATAAAGTATGGCATGCCACAAAAGAATATTGGATGAGGAGGCATGGACAGATTTCTCAGTTCCTCTCCAGAGTCTCCACTTTCATCTTTTTTTTTTAAAGATTAATTCTAGCTGTTATGTACAGTGGAGTACAACTGGTCAGGAATTTCCCACTGAAAATATTTGATTTGTTTTTAATGGGAAATACAGTTTCCACACAATTGAATTTTACACAGTAATATTTTGATTTTTGACAAAAAGATTTCTGTTGGGAAAATCAAAACAAAATATTTTATTTTGGGTCAGTTCAACCCAAATCAAAATATTTCAATTAAAGTGAACCAAAATATTTTGTGATGCAGTGCCTCATGGATGTTGTAGTTCAGGTGTTTCATGCCCCCATCCTCTCCTATGGTCCAGGCTCCTTGGCTGGATTACATCTCTCATGATTCCCTGTGGTTTCCTTTTACTGAGTTATTTGCTACAACATGGGAATCACATGACTGGGGTGCATCATGGGAGACGTCTGGCCAGGGAGTCCAGTCCATAGAGTACAAGAGGTATCTGATATACCCAGGACCGGC
Source organism: Chelonoidis abingdonii (assembly GCF_003597395.2). Lineage (NCBI taxonomy): Eukaryota > Metazoa > Chordata > Testudines > Testudinidae > Chelonoidis > Chelonoidis abingdonii. Next base: position 28,313,682 of record NC_133774.1, read on the forward strand.
ACCAGGGTTTCTCGCGCCCTAGGCGCACGGCCATTTTGCCGCCCCCCGCGCTGATCCGGTGGCTCTGGTGGAGCTGCCGCAGGCATGCCTGCGGGAGGTCCACCAGAGCCGCAGGAGCAGCCGACCGTCCGCAGGCATGACTACGGCATCTCCACCGGAGCTGCGGACCAACGGACCCTCCGCAGGCATGCCTGCGGCAGGTCAACCGGAGCCGTCTGCCACCCCCCCCCCCGGCAAAATGCCACCCCCTCGATAATCCCGGCGCCCTAGGCGATTGCCTAGGCTGCCTAAATGGTAGCGTTGGCCCTGGATATACCACTCCTGTGAGGCACCTTCACACCAGAGGTGAATGCAGTCTAATATTGAATGAACTCAAAGCTAAATGTTGCAGTTTGCTTCAACAAACCGAAACTAAATGTTTATGTCAAATAGAAAACAAAATGTTTTGGTACTTACAAATTGAAAATTTCCAATATTTCAACTTTTCATCCTGATACCGGATGAAAACGAATGTTGAATATTATAATTTCCTGTGGGAGAGGAATTCTGGTTTGTTTTCTTTAGCTCTGTTGTAATGAAGACATTCACACCATAACCTAAGTGTAAGCAATGCTGGGATGACTGCTTGAGTTTGCAGAGAGTCTGAAACAATATCTCTGACGTGTGAACTACCCCATTCATTTCAGTGGGTGCTAACTCAAGTGCCCAGTGATGATACTTCTAATGTCAATATTGTTAACTATGTCACTGCTCAGATCATGCAGGAAAAGAGAGGAAGTATCATATTATGAAGAGCTACATATTTGAAAAGCGTGTGTGTGCGTGTGTGTTTGTGTGTGGTGTGGTGGGGGAGGCGCTGCTAGGGAAAGATAGTGGTGTGGAAGATATATAAAGTAAGTAGGGTAGGCCTATAACAACATATGATTTGAAGGCATGATTGGTTTCATTTTCCTGAAGGGAACTCAACTGTCAAAAGTTTGGGAAATGCTGTCATAGTACAGTGGGGTCCTGATTGCAGTTCTGAGGCACAATTGCAATAGAATGAAGAAACAGGATGTAAATAACAATAATAATGCCCCAATAATGAGTTACCTTATATGTAGAGTATTTTTTCATGGCAAATATGAATTCCCTATAATTTTCATATATTTACTGTGTATTGGAGCACTACAACTAATATTTTGCAGGTCTGAGCTTCTTACTTGGGCTAAGTAAAAACATGGCTTAAAAGAGCTGAGAGCTATAAAATTTGGATTATTAGCAGATGTTTTATTCTACTAACATATTCCCAGCTCATTTTAAAAAAAGGTATGAATTTGTAGTTCTTTACAGTTCAAAGGTTTCTTTTTTAAAATTCAATCAAACATTAGATTATGTTATAAAGTAGCAACCCAAATGTTCTAGACACACACGGGACAAAATTCAGCTCTTAGTGAAATCTGCCCAATCCCACTGATGTGGACCATCTGGTTTATTATATTTTAAAACATCTTTGTTTGACTTTGTTCTTAATGTTGGCCATTTCTGCACTCAGTTACACCGTGCTTCTCCATACACTGCTTTGGAGATGCACTGCTGTAACTTAAGAGCAGAAAATGGCCCTGGAAGTCTTCTGGTTTCCTCATACACAGTTATATTGTATTGAGCTGTCTGATAAGGGTCAGATTTATGCACAGTATTGTAGCACAAAGGGCTATTCCTAGTGTTTCAAGGGAAAGGAAACATAGCTGCATGAAGTGATTGTAGAACTGATTACTCTCTCAGTGAGCCGTAATGATGTAAAAGTTGACATAAACTGAACTTTTATGTAAGACGTTTCTAACCCTCAAAGAACAAAAAAACATTAAAGTTGGCTCACTCAGTGAGCCAAGTTTATCATAAATGTTTCTCTAGCCATCTGTTTGCCATTTTATCATGTTGTACTGATTTGTTAATACAGAGGACAGGCTGGAAAGTAAAGGTCAAATGTTAAATCTCTGTTTTTAACTGCATATGCTTAGTGGTTTGAAGACTCTTCCTCTGTTATTGCTTCTCTAGAAGAAAGGCCTGCAAAAGACAATTAGGAAAAGTCAACAGTAGCCTAGGATCTTTGGAGACTGAACATATCTCTGCAATCCACTCTCAGCAAGCTATGTCTTCACATGGTTTCTCCTTTTAGATGTGTGTATTCCCATTCTGGTGCATATGGTAGCTGTATCCATTATATTATATCCACAAGGCTATTTTTAATTGGCAGGAATTATTTGTATTATTATTAGATCAAATGAGACTTGTACTGTAAAACTGAGATTGCTATTGAGAAGAAAAAGAAAAAGCATCTGCACCCTTTAATTTGAAAGATGTTGGGTGTTTTCATTTTGGGCATTTGGCCCAGGCATGGAAAGTAGAGTGGTGAACTGGTTACAGTTTGCAAGGCTGCCCCCTGCTGCTTGCTTCCGGAAGCCAAAAGAAATTTCCTCTGTCTAACATGATAAATTTGCTATTGAGATGGATTTAAAGCAATATTTTTAGCTGAGTCATCACATCTTGTGCATTTCTGTGAAGGTGTTGTGTTTTTTTTAACTGATTTCTCCTTGTGGCACCCACTGAGACAATCAAATATTTACATTTCTAGCTCTTAGGTTATGCCCTAAGCGGGATGCAGGTAATAGTTGCAAACTCTTGTTTTATTAATGCACCCACTCTACTAGCACAAAAGAAATGAAAACCTGGATGATTCTATAAATCTTGTATTGACTAATAAAACATACGTTAACGTTCTGTTCCCTGCAGCTGTAAATAAACAAGAAATGCAAAATGCCTATTTTGTGCTATAATTTTCATTAGAAGACTGCTGGAGATATTTGTAGCTAGTCCTCTGTAAACAATAGTAGATTCAGGGAGTACTTGGATGCTATTTCCTGCAATAAATATCAGAAGGACATCTTAGTAAAGTATACCAGGATAATTTTATCTTAGAGGTCATTTCTTTCCCTTTATTTATTTTCAGCTACTTTAATCTGAGTTTCTTTGAGCTAGCTTTATGTTTAAATTTTGGGGGTTTACATTTGTTTACTTCCTTCCATTATGTTTTCTCTTTGGTGGTGCAAGTTAACTCTTCTGAAGAGTGGGGACTGTGTCAAAATATCAGAATAGCTCCCCTAACGTCAGTTACAAAACAGGCAGATGCAATGCATGCTTCCCTTCAAAAAAAATTCATTACATATAAACGTTAATACATCTAAGTTCTCTGGAACTTTTGTTTGGGCCATATTCTCATGTGAATGATCCCACTGACTTCAGCTGGTCTTCTCATGCGAATAAGGCAAGCAGGATTTGGTTTTCTGCTTTCAGTATGATTAGGCTAAGATTTAGTCATGGGTATTTTTGGTAAAAGTCATGGACAGGTCACAGGCAATAAATAAAAATTCATGGCCTGTGACCAGTGTTCCCTGTAACTTTTCCCATGCGTGTGCAGAATGAATTTAGTTATGTGCACCAATATGGAGGTGATGTTGACACATCTCCTCCATATTGGTGCACATAAAAAAAAGCCAATGTGCTGGAGGTGGGGCCGAGGGGTTTAGAATATGAGAGGGGGCTCAGGATTGTTGTGTCTGTGTGGGAGGATTCTGGGGTGGGGCCGGGATTAGGGGCTCAGGGCTGAGGCAGAGGGTTAGTGTGCGGGGGGATGAGGGCTCCGACTGGGGGTGCAGGCTCTGGTGTGGGGCTGGGGATGAGGGGTTTGGAGTGCAGGTTGCCCAGGGGCTACAGTGGGGAAAGAGGACTCCCCCAAGCTCTCTCACCCTGCAGCAGCACCTGGGCTGGGCAGGGGAGAGGCGCCTCTCCCCTGGACACAGCAAGTCCAGGGCAGGTCCATGCTGGGCCCAGTGGGGAGAGGTGCCTCTCCCCGCCACAGCAAATCCATGCCGGGGCTGGGGGACAGGTGCCTCTCTTCCGGCCACGGCAAGTCCGGGACAGGTCCATGCTGGGGAAGATGCATCTCTCCTTACTGCAGACCTGAGGCCCTGTGCACAGGGCTTTATAGGCAGCTGTGCAGTAGCACAGATTAGAGGGAACTTAGCTTGTGACCTGTCCATGGCTTTTACCAAAAATTCCCCTGACTAAATCTCTACTTTTGGAGCCTCGCTGCTCCAGGGACCCCTGCTGGGAGATGCCCTGCTCCACTGCTGTGGGTTGACTGCCCCTGGCTGCTGCTCCCAGGGTCTGCTCTCCAGACAGCCTCCAGGCACCCCTGGGGCTGCTGCTCCAGCTGCCCAGGGACCGCTGCTGCACAGGTGATCCCCAGGGCATCCCCAGGACTGCTACTCCAACGTTTTCCATAGCTAGCCACACCAGCTACTCTTCTGGTGGTCCCCGGGGCCAGCTGATAAGCAGCCAGGGGAGCTGGCCCTGGGGCAGCCACCAGGACCGCTGGGCAGGCACTCCTGGGGCTGCTTAAACAGCAGCTGGTGCGGCTGGCCCTGAGGTAGCCCCTAGGACCGCTGATTGCATGCCCGAGACCAGCCACACTGGCTGCTGCTCATGTGGTCCCCGGAACCAGCTGTCCAGTGCCTCCTGAGCAGCAGCCAGAGTGGCTGGCCCTGGGGACTACTACAGCAGTTGGCCCCAGGTTGCTCCAGCCTTGGCAGGTGCAGCTGACCATGGGGTGCCTGAGCATCTGGCCTCGGTGTCAGCTAATCATGCAGCTTCTGAAATCAACTGCACCAACCACTGCAGAAGTCACTGAGGTTCAGAAAGTCACGGAATCCATGACTTCTGTGACCTATGTGAAAGAATTGCAGCCTTAAGTAGGATTCAAGATTTAACTAGGCATCTCCCAGGAGCAATGATGGGAATTGTATTACTTGTTACTGAATCCACATACCTAGAGCAGATTCTTCTCTCCCACCATTGTTACTCCAGATTTACACTGATATATCTGAGAGAAGAATAATACCCCCAGTTTTCCAATGAGAGATTTGTTAATGGACACTTAATCATACAGCAAAGCAATCATTTTCAATTTAGATTCTGATCTTGGTTACACCCGTGTTAGTAACTCCATTGACATCAATTTGCAAAATTTTACTAAAAAAGATCAGAATCTTGCCTGATGGGCCAAAGTGCCACTCTGTAGTTTCAAATGTAGCATTTGAAGGTCCTATTAAGATATCCACATTTGAAACTGTGCTGACAAAATCCATACAAAAGGCTAGGAAAAGAAGGGGGAAAATATATAGCGCACTTAAATTGAGAAACAGGCCTCTACACGATCTCATAATAATTATGAAAAGTTAGAAAAAAAAATTCCACATACACTTACGTTTCTGATTCTACCATCTTTACTTATGCTGAGTAGCATTACTTCACATGAGTAGCCTTCTTGTCTTTAATAGAGCAACTTTCATGAGTAAATGCTCTTTTCCACTGTGGTGTATAGACTTGCTTCTACGTACTTTCTAGCCCCAGAAACAGCTTGAAGACTTTCTGGTAAAGCATTGTGTGCAATTTTATTTAAAATGGTTATTTACAGTAAAGGGATCTGGGGGTCCTAGTGGATCACAAGCTAAGTAGGAGTCAACAGTATAACACTGTTGCAAAAAGCAAACATAATTCTGAGATGTATTAGCAGGAGTGTTGCAAAAAGACATGAGAAGTAATTCTTCCGCTCTACTCCACGCTGATTAGGCCTCAGCTGGAGTATTGTGTCCAGTTTTGGTTGCCACATTTCAGGAAAGATGTGGACAAACTGGAGAAAGTCCAGAGAAGAGTAACAAAAATGATTAAAGGTCTAGAAAACATGACCTCTGAGGGAAGATTGGAAAAAACGGTTTGTTTAGTCTGGAGAAGAGAAGACTGAGAGGGGACATGGTAAGTACATAAAAGGCTGTTACAAGGAAGAGGGAGAAAAAATGTTCTCTTAACCTCTGACAATAGGACAAGAAGCAATTAGCTTAAATTGCAGCTTAAATTGAACATTAAGGAAAACTTCCTGTCAGGGTAGTTAAGCACTGGAAACAGTTGCCTAAGGAGGTTGTGGAATCTCCATCTTTGGAGATTTCGAAGAGCAGATTAGAAAAACACCTGGCAGGGGTGGTCGATTCTAGATAATACTTAGTTCCTTCATGAGTGCAGGGGACTGGAGTAGATGACCTCTCAAGGTTCTTTCTAGTCCTATGATTCTTTTCCACCATCTTTACAGATGCTGCAGCTTCAACCCAACAGTAACATAGAGCTCTCGGCTCCCGAGGCAAGGAGGAGAGAGGTCTTGAATGGCTTTGACTCTCTACAGGCCCTGGCGCTGCCCGGCCCACTTCCTCTGTCCTTTGTACTTCCTTCCTGTGCCTTTTTTGCATCTTTTTATTTTGTATACTTCTGGACAGTTTAAAGGCAATTAACGTATACAGCTAACTTTACTTATTTATGATCTTGTTTTTAATCGTAGGCCAGACGTTGACAGCAACTGGACAGTAATAAAAGAGCAGATCCAGATGGAATCCATGGTTCTAAAAGGACTTATTCCAAACACCAAGTACCAGTTTGCAATCAGAGCAGCAAATTCCTATGGATCCAGCTTACCCAGCACTCCCAGCAACATTATCCGAACATTCAGTGAGTAGCACACCTTTTCTTAGTTAAGGTTATCCTAAAAGTGCAGTTTTTAAAGGATCAGAGTTGTAAGGAGCTCTCATTGAACACCAAAGCACACAGGCACCCCGACCTGACACCACGTGTGCTTCCTTCTGAGGTTTGCAGAATTCTGTGAAAGTTGAGCCACTAGTAAGATTCTGTGAGGCTCCAGGCAAAAGCAGTCTCATGCTGTTTTCCAGGCTCCAGAGGTCATTACCAGATATTTTTGGATCACTACTTACTGACTTTTGTGTCAGCTTCATACAGAATTGATAAGTGAATGTCACAGGGAGAAGTAAGACAGACAAGTCTATTGCTCACCTTTTTTTCAGTTCTTTAAAATTGAATTGTATATATTGCATGCATAATTCAAACAACTCAAAAAGATCAAAGCAAATCTATACTGCCATGTGAGAAGGACTGAGGCACTTGCACTTTTAAGTACAGATACAGGACTATTAGTATGAACAAGTGAATATACATTTTGGATTGGAAACTGCATGGAGAAGTTGTATTTTAGGCAGAACTGCATTCAAACACTATTTAAATAACCACCCACTACCCGGTCTTCCTATAATGTTGTTTATGGGTTTTTTGAGGGGAGATTTTAATAACCCCATACTCCCAGCTGCCTTTAAGCACCTACAGTCCTCACAGTCATAAGAGAGAGCTGGGAACTTCCAAGAAGAATCAAGTTTAAAATACCTTTAAACAGCTTGTTATTAGAACTATAGAGGGACAGATGCTACTATCTTGTTACCAGTGGTGTTTGCCCCATGAGGTATTTAATTGAAATATCAGGTGATTGTCTTCTCTCCTGGAGGGGCTTGGGAGAAAAGAAGAGGGTATTTTGCTGGGAAGACTGAAGAGCAGCCAACTTCCAGCCCTGCTGATTTGGGGCCAGATTGTGACAAGCTGGGGTGCAGAGGAAGTGGGGGGAGGTGCAAGGAGCCTTCTCTCCCTGCCCCATCCTTGAATGCTTTGTGCAAGGTCCAGGAACAACTGCAGTCCCTACACTTTAGAGCATCTTATGCCCCTGAGAGAACAGACTGTCCCAAAGAGGAGCAGGTAGGAAGTGTAGCCTTGTCCTCCGCTGCGCTGTCCCATGGAGCAAGCCAGGCGCAGCACAAAGGAAGGTGCACCCTGCACACACCCCATACGTGTAACTGGAAGTTCAGGGAAGGATTATGCCTCCCTAAGGAGAAATCTCTTGCTGGGCTGACAGTGAGGTAATACGGCTCTGCAGCTCCTGTCTGCAGCTGATAGTCCCAGTCTAGCCCTGGGAGTGGTGGATGTACACTGCGTGCTACATTTACAATTAAAAAATTCTATTGTCACAGAGTCGAGAAAGGAAATAAGATGCCAAAGCTTGTTTGGAATTTGGACCATAGAAGCTATTTCGTACATGTACTCTTGGCTGGATTTTTGAAAGTTTATATGAATAAGCCTGTTTGGCTTGTTGGAAAACAAAGTTTTCACCACATTTAGGTCATATATTTTAGTGTATTTATAAGTAGGTTTGGCAGAATTTAATTTTATATTTTTTAAATAATTTTGATGGATAATATCAATGTTTATTTTTAAGCATTTTTGTCAGTGTTTACTGATTTAAATTTTTACCATTGTGGAAATTATGGAGGGGGTCCAAAAGAGGGGTTCAGGCAATTATTTAATGAAAGTAGATATTGATTCAAAAAGTTAAAGCTTTTCCTGAGCGCACATTAAAATACAAATTGTCAACATCCCATGTCTAAATATATACAGTAAATATCCTTCGGTCAAGTGCTACTAAGTTCTCAAATAGCATTTTTTCTACTTTGCTTCTCTGTAATTTGGATGATCATCAGTGGAAATATTTTTCATGTGTTTGTGTGTGTGGTGAAACAGATGTTTACCAACATTTGCCAATCCCTCTAAGCCTCTTTATAATGTATAAGGGACAAATGCCTGACAAGAATGTCCTCAAAGTGTATTTGGTGTCAGCACATACAATTGTTGCATTAATAAACTTTTAAAATCAGCCCTTAAAGATTGAAATCTTTTCTCGCATATGCACGGGAATGAAAATTGTCTGTAATTAAATGATTACAAAAGGCCAACTGATATTAGGGGGATATAGTTGTGGTTTTAGGTCAGGCTTGTATTTGGTGAGGCACAATAGCAGCAAACAGTTGTATGCAGTGTAAATGTAGACTTCAGCTTTAGAGGTTGGTCTGTTCTTACAGACTATGTTTTTAACCCACCATGGATTCATTTTCAAGCCCCTTAGCTTTATATCCTTACTTGTGAGTCCTTTTATTTTGTTGACAATGATCTCGTTTAACTCTTAGTTTTGCTTTTCACTTCTTGGTCCTTTGCTTGCTGGTAAATTGGATCCCTTGAACTGTTTGTGCAGTGTTTATTTTCTGAGGCTGCTATACTTCAAGTTAAACTTCTGAACTGAATGTTCATGGAAACCTAAGATAGACTATGCTCCATGGGACCCCTGATTCTTAGATCCTGAAGGGTCAGCTTCCTCTGCTTCAGACCCAGGTGTATGCTCATCTATTTCCTGTTTATCTTTCAACATGAATGTTTGCATTATTTTGTAAGAAAAGATAAAGTATTTAGCTCTGCTATTAAGGAGAGGATTGACTTCCTGCTGGGCTTATTAATGCAGTACTCAGCTAATAGTTTAATTGGCAAACCTAGTAGAGGCTATTTGCCTTTACAAGTCTGAAAACTGAAAGTTGCCTGTTGTTTTGCAGAGAGTTAGAGCAATAGTTCTGTAAGGAATTGTTTGTATCAGAAAGGCTGGGGATAACTTAATACATCGTGGGTCAAATTAATCCCTGGTGTAACTCCAATGGCTTCTGTAGAGTTATTGTGCCAGGGATTAATTAGTTTCAGTACGTTTGGAGGAATCTGAAAAACTGAAATTTTAAATGGATAGTGCATTGCACTGAGTGAGCTCACTGCATCCTGATTGGCACAGGTGGTGGAAATTACATCCCATTTGCACCAGTCAGAGCAGCTATGCATGATGGGCTGTTCACCCCTAGGGGAGTGCATGCAATGTTCAGGAGTTCTGATACGGGACAGCAGCTTTCATATGTAGACAAGATCCCATAGGAGCCCCTCTGTCTAAAGTTCCCTTGGCCACTGCAGCCATATCCCTTGTCTGGCCAGTGCTGGGGGATGCATTGGCCAACTCCAGGATCCCTGCAAAGTGAGGATGTTGGTCACTGTACACCACTGCAATTCCCCACGGGGGGTGTATGTATGGAACTACAGGTGCTGCTCCCCCATCTTGAAATAATAATAACTGAATGCATGGCTTCCATCATATGCAGGGTTTACAGTTTTGTTCAGTGGTGTTCACCACCCCCACAATATTGCTCCAGTGCCCCTGGCCCACATAGGCTGAAAAAGCTGCTGACAAAGCCAGTACATGTGAAAGCCTCCATTTGGTCTCTGTACCTATGTGCAACAATGGTAACATCCTCCAAGAGTCTGCTGGGTTGAGACTTTCAAAGATTAAAAAGGGCTCGTAGGCACCCAATTTCCATTTGAAGGTCAATGGGAGTTTGCTGCTTATCTGCCATTTGTGCCTTTGAAAATCTCTCCTATGTCCCCAGTGCTTATCAGCTCCAGTGTCCAATGCCTGGGCAAATAGTGACGTTCTGTTACCATCATTATGTATCGTCCCTTTTACTGTCACCAGGGGTTATCAGTGGGCTCTCCGATGCTGTGTGTGCCCATTTTGTGTAATGTTCCTATATCTAGACATCCCAGTTTACTGCTATTCAGAATAATAATAGTGCCTTAATTTACAGTGTCCAAGACACTCATAGAGGTGTTAAACATTAGATATATTTAAACTGCTCAAGTTAAATAATTGTTTGTCTTTGCAATCATGCAAAAGGAGGGACCAAACAAATTCAAAACCCTCCTTAGTTGTCCTGGGAGTTAAAGGCAGGCTTTTTAATGTGGACTAAGAATACAACATTTAACCCCAAACCACATTGTGCAGGGAGTGAATTTAGACACTGAAAATATGTAGGTTTTTCCTCCTGCTTCTGATGCTTACTCGACTACTATTTACTCATGTTCTAGAGGTTACAACGTTGCACTGGTACTTGGGACCCTAATTTGTCCCATCACTTCCACATGATATTTCTTACCACTCCCTCGCTGCCATTTTTCCCATGTGCAGAACAGTTGTGTCTGCACATATGATGCAACATGACCTATGATTTGTAATTGTGTAAAACAAGTCTAAATATTTTTACAAAATGCATATAAATGTTGTAATCTGTCATCTTACTTATAATAGAGCCAAGATTTTAATTATTGCATAAATGTGTCTTTTACTGGAAACATTCACACTGTAGACTTAGGCACAACTTTCCTACTTAGTGGTGCAATAATTTGAAAATTTACCAGTAAGTGTAAATACTGCACTGTCTGCGTCCTGTAGCAACAGTACACTAGCATTAGTATAACTGGCATGTTGTCTGATGCATTGTACAAGAAGCTACCACGATATTATTCAGATTCAACACATAAAAGCACATTGTTCACGCCTAGAGTTGATTGAAATTTTTGAAACTTTGACAGTTTTCCTGCATGGAATCTTTTCGTAGAAAAATTGTTGCTGTTTTTTGACCAGCTTATAGAATGATTTATATTTTTCCACAGTGCTGATGAAAATTTTTCTGAAAAATGTTGAACATTTTCAATCAGCTGTTCATTAGGAATTTAAACATGGCAGGAGCATGAATCCATAAAGGAAGGAGTCTGAATTTATGTTGTTATCCTCATAAAATGCGGACTTCTGAAAGCTATCAGGGATCAGGGCATCTTGCCAGCGTACCCTGAAGGAAGATCAACTGTTTTAAAGTGACAATGTCCTAATGTGCATAACATCATTTAGATCATCTAATGATCCTTTACTACATGAGTGGATACCAGTCCTGCTTAGTGATGACTGCATCTACAACTTGTATATGTTTTCTCCATCTTCCACTGTGGGCCATTGCCCAGAAAATATGCCCTGAATGCTAATTTGGGAATGTTGCACGTGGTGGGCCAGATCCTGAGCACTACCCTAAATGCATTTGAACTTATGTTTCTGCTTTATTGGAGGCTAACATAGAAGGAGCGCTCCACTCCCGCATATATTCCATGCATTCATGAAGCACCCTGTTCTTCTATCTCATTTTCCTACTGTGTCACAAGCTGATCTGATTGTTATTTATTTTTTAGAGTTCAGTAGTTCCTATACTGTGTAAGGCACTTTCCAAACCCCGAGGAAGACATGGACCTGCCCTGAGAGAGTCACACCATGTGCCTACTTACCATGAACTAAACTAGGTCTTGGACATTTAGGTGTTTCTAGGCCTGCTTCTGACAGATGCTGAACTCTTTCCCAATCTGTCCTTCATCCCCCAGCTCCCACAGAATTCAATAGTATCTCTGTGTTAGGCTGTCTGTGAGTTAAAAATTTTATTAAAGAAAATGTTTGAAATGAAATATACACAGGTTGAGAGGGAAGGTACTGTACATCTGGGGTCAGGCTTAGGTTATGGGGGGGTTACAGATACCATTTGCAAGGATGAAAAGATACATACATATCGCATAACAGGCATAGACCCAGATTGGAGTGCAATGGTTTTTTAAAGTGTCAGTGAATAAGTAAAAGCAGCAGAGAATCCTGTGGCACCTTATAGACTAACAGACGTTTTGGAGCATGAGCTTTCGTGGGTGAATACCCACTTCGTCAGACGCAGGTAGTGGAAATTTCCAGGGGTAGGTATATATATGCTAGCAAGCAAGCTAGAGATAACGAGGTTAAGTTCAATCAGGGAGGATGAGGCCCATAGTTCTAGCAGTAGAGGTGTGATTAACCAAGGGAGGAGAGAAACTAGGTTTCTGTAGATTGGCAGAAGCCATTCACAGTCTTTGTCTTTGATCCAGAGTCTTGAATGGTGTCAAATTGCAAATGAACTGAAGGCTCAAGCATTTTTCTCTTTTGAAGTCTGGTCCTGAAGTTTTTTTGCTGCAGGTATGGCCACCTTAAGGTCTGCTATAGTAGTGGCCAGGAGGTTGAAGTGCTCTCCTACAGGTTTTGTATATTGCCATTCTGAATCTGATTTGTGTCCATTTATCCTTTTCCGTAATGACTGTCCAGTTTGCGGAGCTATTACATAGCCGAGGGCGCATTGCTTGGCATATGATGGCGTAATATTACATTTGGTGGACGGATGCAGGTGATAACAGCAGCTTGATGGTTGCAATGGCTGATGGTTATGGTCTCTGTGATTGGTGTATGCTGTGTAGATATCGTGGAGCCCAGAGTTCGGCATCAGATTGTTGCATGGATTGGTTCCTAGGTAGAGTTATCTTGGTAGTTGTGCAGTTGCTGGTAGAATACGTTCAGGTTGGGCGGGTTGTCTGTGGGCAAGGATTGGCCCTGCCACCCAAGACGTTGAAAGTTTGGGATCATTGTCCAGAGATGGGTTGTAAGATCCCCTGGATGATGCGTTGGAGGGGTTTTAGCTGGGGGCTGTGAGATGGCCCCAGTGCGAGTCCTGTTGGTTTTCTTTCTTGGGTTTTGATCTTGTAGTAGGAGGCTTCTGGGTACACGTTCTGGCTCTGGTTGATCTGTTTCCTAATTTCCTCATGCTGGTATTGTAGTTTTGAGAATGCTTGGTGGAGATTTTGTAGGTGTTGGTCTTCTGTCTGAGGGGTTAGAGCAGATGCGGTTGTATAGTGTCTTGGCTGTAGACAATGGATTGTGTGATTACCCGGGATGGAGCTGGAGGCTGAAGGTAGGCATAGCGGTCGTAGGTTTTCAATAAGGGTGGTGGTAATGTGACCATCACTTATTGCACCGTGGTGTCTAGAAAGTGGACCTCCTGTGTAGATGGTTCCAGGCTGAGGTTGATGGTGGGGTGGAAGTTGTTGAAATCGTGGTGGAATTTTTCTAAAGTCTCTTCCCGTGGGTCCAGATGATGAAGATGTTCATCAATGTAGCGTAAGTAGAGAAGGGGCATGAGTGGACGAGAAGCTGAGGAAGCATTGTTCCAGGTCAGCATAATTATTGGCGTATTGTGGGCCATGCGGGTGCCCATAGCAGTGCACTGATCTGAGATATATATGTCATCAAACTTGAAATAAGTTGGTGTGAGATATAAGGCGCAGAGCTCAGCGGCCAGTTGTGCTTGGGATCATCAGGGATAACTGTTCCTGACAGCTTGTATTCCATCTGTGTGTGGGATGTTTGTGTAGAGAGCCTCTAATCCATGGTGGTAGGATGGTGTTTTCTGGGGGTGACAATGCATTGTAGTTTCTCAGGAAATTAGAGGTGTCACGGAGATAGCTGGGAGTGCTGGTGCATAGGGTCTGAGTAGAAGAGTTCCAGATAACCAGACAGTCCTTCAGGGAGAGTGCCAATGCCTGAGATGATGGGGCGTCCAGGATTTCCGGGTTTGTGGATCTGGGGTAGTAGTAGAATAACCCTGGTCGTGGTCTAAAGGTCTGCTGATTTGTTCCGGTGTTAGTGTAGGGAGTGTCCTGAGTAAGATGGTGCAGTTGTCCTTAGTGTATCCTCAGTGGCATCTGAGGGAAGTGGCCTGTAGAATTTGGTATTGGAGAGTTTGTCTGGCGCCTCCTTTTGGTAGTCAGACCTGTTCATATGACAACAGTACCTCCTTTATCAGCATGTTGATGATTAATGTCAGGTGTGGGTTTCTGAGGCTGTGGATGGCATTGCGTCTGTCACGACTTAGGTGTATGAGGGAAGAGATGTGTTTTTTCCATGATTTCTGCCTGTGCACGTCGGCGGAAGCATTCAATGTATAGGTCCAGACTGTCATTTCGACCCCCAGGAGGAGTCCATGTGGAGTTCTTCTTCTTGTGCTGTTTAAGTAGGCTCGGGTTTGCCACCCATGGAATGAATAAGGAGTCCAAGTCAGTATCGGTGGAGCGGATAGGTACATGGGTGGGGTGCGTCCCTTGGTCCCTCAGGGAAGGAAGTGGGTTATTTCCCTGGTCAGCTGTCTCAATTACTCAGTGTGGTGTTGGCGGTGTCCGGTGATGTGTTTGGTATAAATGTCTCTGGACCACCTGACGGTGTCAGACACCATGAGCCATCTCATGAGGCAGCCGTAGCGTCGACCGGCCCCACATGCTCTCAGATCCAGCTCGTTGCGGGAGTCCCATGAGCCCAGGGCTCCCACAGTCAGGGCGTGTATCTGGACTTCGTAGCCCTGGGCTCTCAGGGTCTCAGCCAGCGAGGCAAACCACTTGTGCACGATCACCTTAGCAAAGCTGACCCAATGTTCACTGAAATCAATGGAAAGTTTTCATTGACTTTAATGGACATTGGATCAGGTGCTTATATCATCCTAGCAATGTCTGTACTCCAAATACATTAGTTATAGATATCATTTAATGGCAGTGTTTCAACCAATGCAGGAACCTATTGGAATTGCTTACTAAGAGAAGAATGTATTCTGAAGAGCTGCTAACAGTGTCACCTGATGTGACAGACCTCCCAGAAGCATTGCAAATAGAACATCTGGCCTTGATTACCTGCAAAGAGCTTATTCATTATATAATAATACAAACATTAGGGCAAACATTTCAAAAGTGTCCACTAAT
This sequence comes from Chelonoidis abingdonii, assembly GCF_003597395.2. Lineage (NCBI taxonomy): Eukaryota > Metazoa > Chordata > Testudines > Testudinidae > Chelonoidis > Chelonoidis abingdonii. Next base: position 28,328,940 of record NC_133774.1, read on the forward strand.
TCTGGGTGCATCACTTTTTCAGGGACCAGCCATCTCAAGCTGGCTACTTGCAAAATGGAGTTACACCAAGAATCAGCTGCCCCTTTTGAAAAAGGGTGGCCCAGATATTTAAACCTGGAGTGTCTAAGTTTGAACTCATCTGAGTTCATACACAGGGAAAGAGGCAATCTTTCAGGTAGTTAGGATTAATGGATTAGTATTATTGTTCCCATTATATAGATAGCAAAAGTAAGCCAGTGTTGAGATCCAGTAATTTCTGTAAGAGAATCATTGACAGGAATAGAATTCAATCTCCTGATCATTAAACAAAGTTGCCTTCCTTGTATTTTGATGTTAAAACTACCCGATTCTCTGAATTGAATGAGTTTGCGACACCTACAGTTAACAAAGCTACTCTGAAGCACTTTGCAATCTAGTTCCTACATAATTCTGCTTGTGTTGGTCAATATGCCCATGACTACTTAATTGGCAATAACAGTTTGTGCTGATTCCTATTTATTTTGGAAAGGTTTCTTTGGTATGACTTAATCCCTGATTATTTGGAGAGAGGCTGTTTTATGTCAATGACTCCCTGCAGATTTTTCAGTTAATTATGGGACAGGATTACAGGGCTGGTAGAGGGTCTTAGATGGGCTTCATCTCCTTGCACACTGGAGCACTGATGTAATGAAATATATAACATGTCTTTAGTCTCTGTAATTAGTGTTCTGATATTCACAAAGCACCGCTTCGTTTAATCATTCCTGATTTGCCACCCATTATGTGGTCAGCTCTTTGCTAGAGTTATGCAGTGCTCCCTAATACATCAGCCAGCACATGGTTTCTCTTTAAAATACTCCTCTTAGCTTCTTTGTCTTCTGCTTATTTTATATTTGTGTTGTCTCACATGTGGGTATCATGTCATATCATATGATCCATGTTGTGAACTGAAAACTCAGTGGGGTATAAGATAGTCTCATCTCGCTATGTGAGAATTCCTCCTCTAAATCCAGACACAGCAAGGTAAGACTATACCTCCTAGTCTTTGCATTCGTGTTTACAACTGCGTCATGCTTTACCTGAGTCATGCACAGATTAGCAGGTAGAGTAATAAGTTATGCATGTTGGCTGTGACTATCTGACCTTTTGCTGAGCTTTTCCTTTCCATGTGGACCAAGCATCCCCCTAAAGTTTTCCTTAAAATTTTTCGTTATTTCAAAAAACAAGTTTCTGTTCATTGTCAGTTTTGGGTCAGATCCCGCAGTTGTCTCAGGATCCCATTGATCAGCAGGAAATTTTCCTAAGAATTCGGCCCTGTATGAATGGCAATAGGGGGTTGGGAAAGGGTAATCTTAGCCAAATGAGAGATCTGTAAGTACTGGGGCCCCTATCATTCTCCTGTCCCCGTAATGCCAAGCTTCTACATCAGGGGTCAGCAACCTTTCAGAAGTGGTGTGCCGAGTCTTCATTTATTCACTCTGATTTAAGGTTTCAAGTGTCGGTAATAAATTTTAACGTTTTTAGAAGGTCTCTTTCTCTAAGTCTATAATATATAACTAAACTATTGTTGTATGTAAAGTAAATAAGGTTTTTAAAATGTTTAAGAAACTTCATTTAAAATTAAATTAAAATGCAGAGCCCCCCGGACCGGTGGCCAGGACCCGGGCAGTGTGAGTGCCACTGAAAATCAGCTTGTGTGCCGCCTTCAGCACACGTGCCATAGGTTGCCTACCCCTGTTCTACCTTCTCCCATTAAGTAAAATGCCACACAAAACCAGCCAGAAAAAGGGCTTTGAAGCAACCTTTATTTTTTTTTTTGACAGTCATAATAAGCCATATCTCTTTGCTCTTCTTCCCAGGCTTTAAATGTGGTGCCTGCTCAATACATTAAAAAGCATTGTCAAGGCAAAATATTTCATCTCTTTTGTGCTTCACATTTACAGGGAACATTCTGATCCAAAACCCAAAAAAGATTCACACTCTGCCCTCAGAATTGGGCATCTTTTCTAAGTCAGTGACCCTGATTCTGTTCTCATTAAAACTGGTGTCACTCAGGAATATCCATTGTGGTCAGTTATACCAGTGCAAAACTAGCATGGAGTCAATACCATACCCAGTGAGTATGTATCTGGAGGCCGAAGAGGGCTCTAACATTTTTCCTATATGTGGTAGTAGGAAGAAGTCTGCTTTCTTTCTTTTCATTTTATTACAAGGTAGCTTCTGCTATCCTCACTCAGCCAAAACTCCCATTAAAATCAGTAGAAGCTTTGCTTGAGAAAGGACGGAGTGTCGCAGGATCTGCACTTTCGCAAATATTTCTTATGTAGTCTGGGACCTTTGAATTAGAAAAGGTATGGTACATACGTTAGATATTTTGAATATAGTTTTGACAGCATCCCAATGATTGGTACCATTGTTCCATGTTTCTCTCCACCCCTCTCCTCAGTTTTGTGATCTATCAACAAATGAGAGGAGTATTGACTGAACTGGGTTGACTTTGAAACAGCTACAGACACACTATATAAGTCCCTCTTTTAGAAAGGCAAGCTGCCCCTAGTGAAATTACAGATCTGACATAAAAGCAAAGATATTCCAGTGGACTGAGATTGCCTATATCCAGGGTGAGCTGATGAGAATGCTGGCTAGTCATATGCTCCATTTCATTCAAACCACTCCCCAGTATAGTGCAGATTTCACTGATAATGTTGCTGCTGTGGCTGTTATTATTTCCTTAGTTTCTCTTGCACGGTGATTCTTTTGCAGACACTCATTATAGCTCATAAAACATAATTTGCCAATGGTATAGAGTGGGGAAGGAGGACATCCAGCCAGTGATTGCTCTTTGTATGAGGTAAAAGCAGGGTGCCTGCCTAACTATGGTTAAATTCTGCTCATCCTACTAATATGATTAACCCCACTGACTACTCACGTGAGTACTGGGAGTAGAAGCTTTCATCAATATTTTTATAACAGATATTATTCTGTTCCCACAACGAAAGCAGGATTGGGCCCAATATATATTATCTCTCTCATTAACTATAGTAATAATCTGTTTCTGAATACATACTGGGGGACAAATTCTACTCTCTCTGACACCGTTGTCAGTCCAGAGTCAATACTGTTATTTCAGTAATTTACATGATGTCCCCCAAAGCAGAGTTTAATCCTTTAACAAAAACCTCGAGTATATTCTGAGTATGTGCATGACTAGTTAACCTTGAACTTTTACCAAACTATTAGGAGCTGAAAGTCATATAAACTCAGCAGAGCTACATTTCTAAGATGTAACTCATTTACACTAAATACTTCCAGTTAATATAGGGCTGATGTAATATCTTATTTATAGATAGATATAGATAAGATTGGATTAAAAGCCTTGCAGGTTTTCTACAATTATTTGGGATGGAAACACAGATGCCTCATTATCTCTGCCAAAATTGCTCCCTATTTGTGTTGTGTGCTAATATAACAGCTTCCACCTATAAATAAAACTAGTACCTAGCATATTGTGGGCTGCCTTTGGATTGATAAAGTAGCAGCATGAATATATATCTGGTGAGCATATGTTTGATTTCATAACTGTCGGCAGCCAGAGTTTCTGGGTTGTTGGTGCAGCAGCAGAAAGAGACAGAATGCTCCAGTTGTGCTAATCATTGTCTGCAAAAAGCTCTGTGCTTGAACTGGCATTTCCCCCTCTGGACTTTAGGTCACTGAGATTCTTTTGCTGTTCCCACACTGCAAGAAGAGTCTGTTAGCCAGAACTAGACAAGTGCAATCTATGCGATAATGTGGAATGCCTCAGCTCACACTGCGCCTACTGCATGTTCTTTCAGTCATGTTATCTTTGATCAATTCTATCACTTTGCTCAGTGGAGGAAGTTAAGGCCTCTCTGCTATAAAGTGGCTGGCTGTTTTTTTCATGTTGGCAGCTATCCCTGGTACCGTGCTCTCCTTCAGCAGGTGTTCTTTGGCTGGACAGGCTATGTAGCTGTACGCTTTGCAATGTAAATTACTATCTCTAACTAAAGAGAGTACAGGTAGTTCTGGGGTCCTAAAACAAGCAAGCACATGCATTCAACCCTCACAGAGACTTGGCAAAGCATGGATCAGCAGTGGTAGCTTAAATGGCCAATTTAAGGACTTAGTATTATAGGGTGTGCACGGAAATACATATAAAAATGCCTTGGAACTGGCAAATTATCTTGTGAAAAAAGCAAATCTATGAAAACACTACTAGTGCATTAGTTACTAAGGACATGGCTACACTTGCAGATGGAGTGCGCTTTGAGTTAAACCAGCCTTCGTAGAGCACAGTAGGGAAAGCACTGTAGTCTGTCCACACTGACAGCTGCCAGTGCACTGGCGTGGCCACATTAGCAGCTCTTTCAGTGGCCACAGAGAGCAGTGCATTGTGGGAGCTATCCCAGCATGCAAGTGGCTGTAATGTGGGGGTGGGTGGGGTGGAGTGTGACAGGGAGTGTGTTGTGTGTATGTGGGGGGAGAGAGAGTGGGTTGGGGGGGCTGAGAGCATGTCAGCATGCTGTCTTGTAAGTTCAGACAGCAGCAGACTCCCCCCCGCCCCCACCCGCCGCCTCTCTCTCTCACACACAGCATTCCAAAGTAATTGTTGCTTTGTCTTGGAGCAGATAAACATGCTGGCTGTCAAACGGAGCTTTCAAAGGGCATATCCAAAACAATGACAAGAGTGGCCACTTGACTTAAGGGAATTATGGGACATTTCCAGAGGCTGATTAGAGCTCAGTAATGCAACACCTCACACTGACGCTGGGCCGCTCCAGCAGAGGTGCAGCAAATGTTATTCCACTCGCCGAGGTGGAGTACTAGGAGCGCTCTAGCTATGGAGTCAGAGTGCTCTACGTGCCTTGCCAGTGTGGACAGTGAGCTAGTGCGCACGGGGCTTCTTTAATGTGCTGTAACTCGCAAGTGTAGCCAGGCCCTAACTCCCTAGTATTTTAAACCACTGTCAAAAATAAGACTTGTTTATAATGCCTAATGTCTATCCTGTTAAACTTTGTTAGTTAGGATTACCTATTGTCATTGTTTGTCTAGTGTCAGTGTTGGGCTTGAGACTATAAGAGTATATGCAAATAAAGAGAGTCTCTGCCCTGAGATTGCACTAGCTGAAATAATGGCCCATAACCTGTTGTCTGTGGTGGTGCACAGAGAGCTGGTTCCTCACATGGTGCTGGCTCACCTCATTTTAGCTGCTAAATTGCACTTTAAAAAGCTAAAAATACATTAAAGGTGGCATTTTCCAAAGTGCCCAAGTATGACCGTTGACATAAATGAGATCAGACTAAGGCCAAAGCTGAGTGCTATTGAAAATCTCACCCTGAATATCTTCCTGCTTTTACTTTTTCAGGTAAGCAGTTGTTGTGGTTAACACAGGGATGATATTTGGTCACCAGTAGAGGAGGTAGTGGACCATGCACTCGCAAATGGGGGAGAATTTGTTCAGTGAGACACTAGAGCTAGTAAAAATGGGGTCCACACTGAAACTCTGGTCTAAAAGAATGATATACAGAGCACAGAGTGCAGTGGGACATCCAGAGGAGAGCATCACTTGGTTTGCTTTATAATTAATTTTTGATGTATTAGCTCTACAGTATGCTTTCCATCTTGACACTGGCACATTTGCTGATTCTTTAAAATGAATGCCAGCACCATCCTGGTTCTCATTGTTCTGAATAGATGAGTTAAGACCTGAACTTCTGTGCAGGAATTGATGGCTCTGTGTTGAAAAGAGAAAAAATATGTGAACTGAATATGCCAGCTTTGTCTTCACAGGTTCTGAGGAATTAGGAAGTGGAAGCTATGGGCATCGGTATATCACAGGCACCATAGTCGGTGACGATGATGGATTTGATATTGATGATTCAGACTATGACATTTATATTGAAGAGGTAAATTCAAAGGTTCCAGTTTGGCATTTCTATTTGTATTTATTTTCTAGTGGTATTTTAGATAAAGGGACTTGATCCTGTTGGCATATTTAGCCTTTAACCTTATGTGCGCAGGTAAAATAAAAGTGGCTTGTTTGTGTTTTTCTCTTCCTTTAGGATGAATTTGTTTCTTCAAATATATTTCTTAGGCGATGTAGCTTTAATTTCCATGGAACATGTTTAATTTTAGGTTGTGACTGTACTAAAGTTCAGTTTCTTTTATCTTGCTTTAGCTCAAGCCACTTCCTGCTATCAAAGGAGGCAACAGGAAGTTTTTGGTTGAAACCAAGGTTGCTCCAGGGTCTAGTACAAGGCTCCTTTCCAGGCTAATTACAACCACCTCTGATCCTATTACTTCCCCTGCAACAACTATGCGCCCCATTCCTACAACCACTGCTAGCACCACTACAGCTAAGGCAACCAGAAGGAATGGCCAAGCCTCAGCAGTACGGCTATTTGATCTGTCCTGTGATGAAACCATCTGCTCTGCTGACAGCTTTTGTGTCAATGATTATGATCGGGGCGGTTCTCGGTGTCATTGTAACCTGGGCAAAGGAGGAGAGACTTGCACAGAAGGTAGGTTTTGTGCAGGGCCAGGGCAATTATTCTCCAAGCACAACACAATTCCATCCTTAGCAACTTGATGGATGGATAGGATTCTTTTCCTAATTGGCTCCCACAATTTGCCTCTTATGATAACCAGTTTGGCAGCTGCTGATGCTTGCATGGTGGTGATGTTGTTCTGCAGTCTTTGACATTAACATCTCCGCTAATGTAAGCTGTGATGAGCTGCTCTGCGGTAAATTTCTGTTCTATTCAGTTCAGTTTATCTGTGGGAAGAAACACAGTTTCATGGTAAACCAATGAAAAATACTCATTTAAATGGGGTTTGTTCTTAACAGGGCCCTAAAGGTAACAGTTAGCACTTCAGTGAGCTTCTCTCTCTCAAACACCAACTATCTTGCCTCACTTGCTTGTCCTTCAGAAGGGTGGGAAGAGTTGACTTCTATACACTACAGAGAAAGGCTTAATTGAGTAGTCTGTGCACAGTAGTTGTAGCCAGGAATGTCAGAATTCTAGCCCCAGCTCTCACACCATGTGGTTTTGAGAAAGTTACTTAACCTCCATTGTTACCCACACACTCTAGGGCACTCCACCTTTACTCTTCCATGGGCTCAAGGCATGACCTGGTTAATTTAAGCACTCCCACCCTTTCCCAGTTCCTAGGGCTCAAGACCACCCATACCCAATTCCTAGGGCTCAGGGCATAATCTTCTGCAGGTTTATGGGGCCTCTTACCAGTGAAAGAGCCTTACACAGTAATATCCTAACCTCTGTTTATTAACAGTTGCTAAAACAGAATACATACTCTAAGCACACAATGCTCACCACTCCCAAAAAGGCAGACAAACTTTTCCTAGTGGCCAGTCAGGATCAGGTCATCTGGGGTTCCTCCAGCTTCTGCACAATATAGTTGGCAGGATGTTGAGGTCTGGCAGCTCTGATCTTGGGCTGTATCCTGGAGTTAAGTTCCAAAGAACTTCCTTTTATATAGGCCTTGGCTACACTTGGAGGTCTGCAGCGCTGGGAGTTACAGCTGTCTTCATACTGCTGTGCAGGGACAGCGCTGGAGTATGGCCACACTGACAGCTACCAGCGCTGCAGTGTGGCCACATTTGCAGCATTTGCAGGGAATAAAAGGGCAGGGGTGGAGTGGGGAACTGTACAGTCATACAGATTTGAATAGTCCTGTCTGAAGTGCTGTGCAATGACTGCGCATTCAGGATGCCATACTGCATGGTGTGGGGGTTGAGCAAGCAGCCAGGTAAGGGTTGTAGTTCTCAGGGCTGGTTGGTGAATGTACAGGGTTTGGAGGCAGCTGGTGAGTAAGAACTGGATGCTGGGAAGGGCGTTTGCGAGCTGACATTAGGGAACAAGGGGCAAGAGCTTTGGGATGGGGCGGTGCGTGCGTGAAGTGCTGCGGCAGCATGCGACGAGCGTCTGATAGAGTCTCTTGGGCGCGCAGGGATGCTTATAAGCTGCTTTGTGCTTTTCTCCTGGCCAACTGTGTTTCTCTGGCCGGATCCTGCTTTTCCATTCCCCTGCCAGTTTTCTACAGTTTTTAGTCTCTCTGCGAGTGATCTATAACTGTTATCAGCAGGTCGCATTTGCTTTTTCCGAGCTTCTCCAGTTTGCAGTCGTGAGCTGCTGTTAACACTTGCAGCTGCGAACTCAAGGTGCTTGTGGAAAGGAAAAAAAGGCAACAGTTAACAGAGGCAACGCATTGTTTATAATCTCAGAAGTTATTTCCCGACAGTGAAGGAGTTTACAGTCTTCACTTTAGCATAATTTCCCAGTAGCAAAGAGAGTGCACATAACCAAGGAGCCGAAATGGTGAAGTAAGGAGACGAGTGCTTCAGGGCTGTGTGAGGGTTCTGGGCATGGGGGAGCAAACTGCCTGCAGGACACACAGTGAACACTCTCCGCAACATTTTTCCACAGGAGTTAATCCTGGAAGCTATCCGCTGCTGCTGTCACTGGGAAGGGAATGATTGTTCAGGGCTGTGCCCTGCCGGGGTTCGGTGCATTGGGAAAGCAAACTGCTGCAAGGAGCAGCCTACAGTGAACACTCTCACCAAGCATTTCCACAGGAGTCTAATCCCCGCTGGGGAAGAGTATCTCGTCTGCTGGTGGGTCCCACTGGGAAGTGCCGGAGGGTCTCTATACGCAATGCGGATCCCGCCTGGCTCCTAATGCAGCGTGCCTGTGTTGGCAGCAATGGTCCCGCCCACCCTGCGCGGACAGTGGGGCAGATGATTAGCCTGACTGGGAACAAGGACCACAGTGGCTCTCCCTATAAACTTGTGCAAACGCATTGCCCACGCTCTGGCTGAAACCTTTGGAAGAGATTACCGAGGCCAATTACCGGGCGACGTGAGAGACACATCAATGGGCCTATTCCTAACAATCTGGCATGGCATGCATGCAGCCCTAACCCCCCTCCTCTCCGCAACATTCCATCCTGAAAAAGAAAAGCCACTTAACTGAAACCCGCGTCCTCTGCTTGTCCTTAACAAGTACCAGCTGCTGCGACTGGCTGCCTTCCTCCCTGGCTTGAGAAGAGCTCCTGGCTGCAACCTCTGGACTCCGGGTGTCTCCCCACCCTCAGACTCTCACGCTCGTTCCTCCTCCTGCTCCTCCCGCTCCACCTCTCCCCCTGCTCTGAAGTCCACGTGGTCCTGCGATGCGCTGGGGTAACCCCCCAGTAAATCGCTCCAGCTCTTTTGTGAAAAGGCAGGTTGTGGGGCAGCCCCGAGCGGCGGTTTCCCGCACATGGCTTGCAGTAGGCACTCCACAGCTCCTTCACTTAATCCTGCACTGCAACACCGCGTCCCGGTCATGGCCCGTTCCAGCAGGGCCTTGAGATCTGCCCATAGGTATCGATAATCTATGGGCTGAAGCGCAGCTGACTGCACAGCTTCTCCCCTCCAAACACTGATGAGGTCCGCAACTCGCCATTGCTACCCATGTGGGGCTCGTTTGGTGCATGGAGGCAGGGTAATCCTGGAATAAGACTTCACATGAATTGGACTCCACACCTGGCTGAGCCAACAGGAAGGGAATTTTTAAAATTCCCAGGGCATTTAGGTTGGGTCACCTGAGGCCAGGGCAGTATGAACGGTTGACTGGATTGAGCAGAGTGGCTGAGCAGGCATTCTGGGAGAACTCCCAAATACCTCTGAGGCATACAGACTTTTGGTGGCCA
>NC_133774.1:28340603-28343348 GCF_003597395.2 Chelonoidis abingdonii
CATTGGTGGAGCAGCGCTGCATCATCAGTGCTGCAGTCGTTATTCCCCAGGCAGAGGAGGAGTACAGCCAGCGCTGTATCCAGGGAGATACAGCGCTGTATGTGCCTTGCAAGTGTGGACGGTGAGTAAGTTGCAGCTCTGTAAAGCCACCACCAGCCTGCAACTCTCCAGTGTAGCCAAGACCATAGTTATATTTGAGTGCTGCTTATCTCTACCTTCACCAATCATTGTAAACTAAAATACTACAAAACAGTGGTTTTCACCAGTTCTAGCCCATTACGAGACTATTCTTTAACCAATCAGACTCTCCAAGTAGTTGAACTAAATCTTGCAAAATTAGTTACACAACAGACAGAAACAATCAAAGAACCTGACAGAGACCATACAGATAAACAATAATGAGGGAGGGACCGTAAAGGCAAAACAATAATGAAGTACTGTTTTCACAATCACACCTGTTGATAAGTGATTCCTTGGTAGACAGAATGCCATCAAAGTGTTCTTTAAACATTTTAAGATCTGTGTCTTTATCTGGCGATGGTAGGTACTACTAGGACCCAAGTGCCTTCTTCACAGCTCAGTATTACATTGTTTTAATGTAATTTAGATGAAATGTGAGGATGTGACTTTCTGCTTTTTAGCTCATGGCGTCTGCTGTCCTAATGTGGCTGCAGAAAAAGGCCTCAGATCTCAGAGAATGGCTACACTTGCAACTTCAAAGCGCTGCCGCTGGAGTGCTTTGAAGTGCGAGTGTGGTCGTGGCGTCAGCGCTGGGAGAGAGCTCTCCCAGCACTGCAGGTACTCCACCTCCCAGTGCTGGGGCACTGTTTATACTGGCGCTAGTGCTGTAACTTGCTGTGCTCAAGGGCTTTTTTTTTCCCACACCCCGAGCGAGAAAGTTGCAGCACTGTAAAGCGCCAGTGTAGCCAAGGCTTTAGACCATGTCTCATTTTCTCCTTCTGGAAAACAGTGATTGTAACAACCAGATACACTCCTGCTCTTTAAACTGACACCAATCTGTACGATTGTGATGGATTGGGTTACAGAAACCTCTTTGGGAATTGTCACCTGATGTACCTAGACTACCCCCGAGCCCGTTTTCCCTGCCAGCTTGGGGCTTCAGTACCTTCCCTTGTTTGAGCCAGACATGCTTACCTGCTGCAAACGCAGATCCAAGTCTGAACCACGTCCCCCATAAGCTACCAGCATAACTGAAAACAGCTTAAGAAGAGCTCCTATCTCCAGCACTCAGATACCCAGCTCCCAATGGGGTCCAAACCTCAAATAAATCCATTTTACCCTGTATAAAACTTAAGGGCAAACTCATAAATTGTTCACCCTCTATAACACTGATAAAGAGATATTCACAGCTGTTTACCTCCCCCCCAGTATTAAAACATACTCTGTGTTAATTAATAAGTAAAAAGTGATTTTATTAAATACAAAAAGTAGGATTTAAGTAGTTCCAAGTAATAACAGACAGAACAAAGTAAATTTCCAAACAAAATAAAATAAAACCTGCAAGTCTAAGCCTAATACAACAGGAAACAATGCAGGTAAATCTCACCCTCAGCAATGTTCCAATAAGCTTCTTTGACAGACTAGCCTTGTGTGATAACATCCAACTGCTGAATCCAAGTACTACTAAGCTCCCTGGGTCTGGGTAGTGAGGATCACTGTTCCTAGTTCTGGGTCTCTCAGATGTACTCTAAGAAAGGGTGTCAGAGCCTTCCCAAACCCCCCTTAGGCCCCGCCACCTGAGGCCCCACCCCTGTGGCAAGCCCCGTGAAGCACAGACGGGGGCTGGGGAGCCACCACCCACACCAAAGACGGTTGGGAGGCTGAAGCCACTCCCCTGCCGATCTATCTTCTCAGTTCCCCCCACAGGCAGAGTGGAGGGGACCTCAGGTCTCCCCAGCCGCTGCCCAGCACGGCTCCCCTGACATGGCTCATGCAGGTGGGGCCTCAGAGCTTCATCCCGGCCATGGTAGAATTTGCAGGGCAGTGTGTGGGGAGCCTTGGTGGAAGCCCTCACTGCCCTATGGTGCGGGAACGGTCTGAGCAGTCCGCCGGCTTGTGTCCCCCGCGTGCTGGGCCCCCCCGTCCAGGGCAGGTGGAGGGTTTGCGGCTCCCGGCCTGTGTGGCTCTTACCATGGCCAGGCAGCGGTGCGTAGCCAGAGTTGGAATCGGCGGACGCCTACCTGTCCACCGCCCCTGGGCTGAGAGACTCAGGGGGCAGGGACATGGGACAGAGACTGCTCGCAGTCCCCCTCTCCCCTGCACAGTGGATCAGTGCAGATTGCATGGCTCCCTGGCTGATTCAGCACTGGCCTGGTTGGGCACCATTGGGAGGGGGCGAAGAGGTGGGGGAAGATGAACCAATGAAGAACAAGAGTAATGGTCTCAAGTGGGAGTTTAGGTGATATTAGGAAAAAAACTGTTTTTCACTGGGAGGTATGGTGAAGCATGGAAGGGGTACCTAGGGAGGTGTGAAACCTCTTCCTTAGAGGTTTTTTAAGGTCACTTGACAAAGCCCTGGCGTAGGATATTTAGTTGGAATTGGTCGCCTTTGGAGCTAGTTCAGTGGTCCCGCAACCTTTTGTCGTTACTGGCAGGCGCCGGACGACGAGCCATCGAGGCCATTGGCCAGCCAGAAAAGCATCTGGCTTTGAAATGCCCCTGACCGAAAATCAGCTGTATTCTGCAGCGACACCTCTTGATGACCTTTGATCTCTACGCAACAAC